>NC_056746.1:1424642099-1424762099 GCF_019279795.1 Protopterus annectens | reverse complement strand
CATTCACTCATTGTAATGCATGTTATATTTCTTTCAGTACCAAGTTATTGTATATCTGCTGTGGCTTAGTGGTACGTCATGCAAACTGGTGAGTACAAGGTTTGAGACTGACAAGGGTATTTTATTTTGCTGCTGAGCAGTACAAGGGCCCTGTCATACAGAGTGACTAAGGCACTTTTAAGCAGTTGTAAGCGGGTTTGTGTGACTCTTAGCGATGCTAAGCTTAGTTTAGCTTATTTTATTTTAGCAATACTAAGCTAAGCTTGGCTTAGCTTATCATATCTTAGCAATGCTAAGCTAAGCGCATACATGCGCACACTGGTGCAAACCCGCTTACTACTGTTTACATGTGCTCACTCCCGCTAAACCCTGCACTCATTTATTTGACAGAAAAGTAATTAGGGAGATAGGAATGTGGTGCTAAAGGGTGCACAAAGAGGGGAAGACAGTAGGGAAACAAGTTTGGGATGTACAGGATGGGTGTGGAGAAGGTCCATAGCTGCCCATTCCTTTACCAGCAACAGCTGTGCATATGCAATACATTAGGAGTGATATTTGAAACCTTCCACCTCTGAGAGAGGGGTGAGGACAACTAAGTATGTTGTACTACCAATTATGAATATCAGGCACATGCACTGTTTGTGAACTGCTATACTGTCATTAGTACATTACTCACTTCTGAACAGTTTTTGGTTTGTTTGTGTTGACATTAGCACAGTCTGCTCAGAACAACTGGATATATTTCACTACTGTGTCTGCCTACCTACACCCTTGGTTGTGCCTGACTACACGGATATATAGTACCTTTGGGTAGGGGTGCAGAACTGCAGAGTGCATTATTTAATATTGTGTGATGTTTATCTTGCTGAACATGCAGAGTTGCTGTGTACCTGTAAGTCTATAAAGGCTAGTAATCTGTCTGATACCTGTGGACATATCCAGATGGTAGACAGAGGTTAGCCTAGTATTCATTGACTGTGCACCACACCAGTCTTTTCAGCACCTGAACAATGGCATTGTCACAGGTAGTTGCTAGCAGTACATGGCTACATCCATTGATATTTCTGTGTTGTACTCCTACGTAAGGGCATGCTTGTGGAATTCATTCTACAGCTATTCACAGAGTGTGTAACAGCAGACAGGCTGATATGCCTGTGTGTTTCTGACTCTTCCAGGCCTCAGATACTCTCAGGTATATATTTGAACAGCCTCAGGGAAAGGTGCATATCAGTGGGATACACCTGTGATATTTTTCAGATATATTGCAGTTGCGACTTTGGGGGATTCTGAGCATATGTATTACTACACCTTTTCTGATGTGCAAGCAGTGTCTACTCTCACTTATTGATATTTATCATTAATTGGGATTCCCCACCTTTCTGCCTACTGTTACTACATTTCACAGGGAGTCTGAGAGGCACAGCTAACATTTGTTTGCAAATCAAGGACATGCTTGTAAACCAGTCACAGTTGGGAAGTCTGGCCTCTGACCTATTCAAATATGCCAGTGTTTATCCTGCTCTGATACTGTGTAGGGTTTGTAAGGTGCTACGGTAACATTATTCCCTACTAGCATGGCTGGTTCTCTTTTCACAGTCATGTCATGCAATTCCACAACACTTGCTGGTTAAGGGTCACAGAACATGATTTGTGTTATGCCATTCCTATTCTCCCTTTACATTCACTCATGGTAATGCATTATATATTTATTTCAGCACAAAGGTATCGTATATCTGCTGTGGTGTAGTGGAACTTCATGCAGACTGGTGAGCCCAAGGTCTGGGGTTCAAGACTGACAGGTGTGTTTTATTTTGCTGCTGAGCAATATAAGGGCCCTGTCATACCGAGTGACTAAGGCACTTTTAAGCAGTTGTAAGCGGGTTTACGTGGGTTTGCTTGATGCTTAGCGATGCTTAGCTAAGCGCACACAAGCTCACACTCGCGCACCACCGCTAACTACTGCTTAAAAGTGCTTACTCCCGCTAACCCCCGTGCTAATTTCTTTGAAAGAAAAGAAAATGGGGAGATAGGAAAGTGGTGAAAAAGGGGGCACAAAGAGGGAAAGACAGTAGGGAAACCAGCTGGGATGTGCAGGAAGGATGTAGGGAAGGCCCATAGCTGCCCATTTCTTTACCAGTAACAGCTGTGCATATGTTCGTAATTTGGTATGAAATTTGCAACCTTCCTCCGCTGAGAGAGGGGTGAGGACAACAGAGTATGTTGTACTGCCAATTATAATTATCAGTTTACATGTCTGGCGGACATGTGTGCAAAATGGGCAGATATGTATGGGGCATAATTATTTTGTGGGAACAGATTGCCCTTTTTTTAATTTATTTTTTCAGGTGAGAGTGGAATATGAGGTAGGGGATGTAGGTATATTTGGGGAGGTAGGTTGGAGAGGTAAACAGACAAGACAAACAAGACGCATACAGGGGCAGAATTTGACACATGGGGTGGGTGAACACAATTGACGGGGAAGGTTGTTTGGAAATCGCAAAGCCCATGAGCCCACAGATGGTAACAGTGGAACTGAGATCCCCACCCATGGGCAGTCACCACTGCACCTTCACAGCCCCGAGGATGGCTGTGCTGGGGGCTGAGTAGGGTGGGCAGGCTCACCCGAGAGATGCGCCACTCTCGCCTCAAGCTGGCATAGGGGATCAGTGACTGAACGCTGGATCTCCCTACGCACCACAGCCCGGACCATTCGAAGGGTGACAGGTGGCCCTTCTCTGCCCATGCTTGCACAGGGGGATGAGCCCCATCCCCTGCAGCGCTTCCACCTGAAGGTGGCACAAGACCAATGGAGGAGGGGTGCCTGGGCTTCACACCAGACCTGCTGGCGCCAGGTGCACTCGCTGGCTGAGGAGGAACAGGTGGGTCCGCTGGGACTGGCCTTCCCATACGTTCTGTGATTAGGTGTGTTTAATTACAACATAAGCAAAACAGCATTCCAGATTAGTTGTAACAGCATGCAATAATATTCCCATTAACCCAACACACCAAGGGTATAACAGTTGAACAGCAAGCATAATTCATGCATATATTGAACCAAAGTGGTTATTCCAACAGCATGCAGGGATGTTTGGTAGCAACAGGCCACCATGATTGTGGTGTTTAAACAGGGCACATGCAGCAACGTGAATGCAAATATTTATAGAACAATAGGACATATGTCCCAACAAATATTTAAGATTACACATACCCATTGAGGTGTGGAATTGCATGGTTTATGCACATACAGTAGGGTGTAGAAAAAACCTTGGTTAACATCTTTTAATGACCTTTTAGTCTACACTACATTCCTAGTGACTGCAAGTGTGTATCCCCTACATGTATTATTACACTTGCCACCATACATTAGGTTGTGTCATGGGTTTGGCTAGTTCAATATATGCCTGACCTATATCTGACATACTAACTGTCCAGGATGCAGATGTTACTGCTACATATTTCTTGAGTGCATTTATATTTCTTTATCTACATATCTGGGATGTTTTCACATGACATTTTCACTTTGATTTGTACAGAACCCTGCATTTCTTGACACACACTCACATTTCTGGGGAAAAATTACATGCTACACGTTTGCCAGGTTTACTTATTCATGCCAGCCGGTAACTGACTATTGTGGACTGTATATATGTTTCACAGCTACTAGCACTTCCATCACCCACTTTATATGGGACTGCATAACTCTGGGTTGCCAGCACCTTTTCAAACAGTACTGTTTGTATAATGCAAGGGTACAACAACATTTCAGACTCTGTGACACAGACACACTCTGGTTTTAGACCTTTATTAATGACATTACACACTTTTCCACAGGCTCACTCCTTTATTTGTTTTAACGGTGTATATGGCAGACATGTTCAAGACATATTATACCTTTATTAATAGGTTAGAACAATCTTTTTTCAGGCTCACTCACATGTTATATGACAGTGCCTGCAGAAATATTATTCCAGACATATGTTACCTTTATTAATGGGTTACTACACTCTTTTTCTGCCTCTCTGACATTTTTATTTGACAGTACATGCAGAGGACTTATTCCAGCAATTTTATGGCTGTTTTATTGGACTACAAGATTTTCTTTCATGCTCTCTGCCATATTTTATATAACAATACATGCAGAATAATCACTAACCTGCCTGGTGGTGCAGTCTTAGCAGCCTATCAGCATGGGCTTGCTGATTCGTAGCACGGTCACCTGCAGCTGTAAAGTAAATGAAGGGATATTGAGACATACCTATCCGTTATACATACTCCCTTATCACTTCTTACATACTGCATTCCATGGCTACATACTCAGTTGTGGGGCATCCCGCATCCCACAGGCCTCCTGTATCCACTGGTTCAGGTGGTCCTGCTTTCGTCTCTTCAGGTCTGCATGATGGTGATGAACCTGTTCACTAGTCTGAGGATCGCCTGTGGCACTGGTAAGGTTAGGAGCTTACCGGTTCTAAGCCTCTTCCTTGTACATCGTCCCTTGGAACTGGCCCTGCAGGATTCTTGTCTCGTGACGGTGGACAAGGAGCCAAACCATGTATTTGTACTCCTCGTTACCCCAACGTTGCGCTCGGAAGCGTGTTCCATCTCTGACACCAGACATTCTAACTGCAGATGTGAGCTACAATCAGTTATGGCTTGTATTCCCGCCTGTGGGGCTTAAATATGCCCCATTTCACGCACTTTTTTGTGATTGGCCATTTTGTAAAATTCTCGGCTGACTGCAGACCTGCTTAGTAATGATTAAACTATCATTCGTAAGTATATGAATGTTAACAGTAGATGTTGTCCTTATGTTGTCATGGCTTAGTGGTTCTGTACTTTGCTTTTGATGCACAGAGTCCTGGGTTCAAACCTTGTCATTCTTTTATTTTAATACTGTCTACACATGCTAGGGGGTGTGGCTGCATTTAAGCAACTTAGCTCTACGTTGCTCCCCAGTGCCCTATGGTGCCCAGGTTGGCCCGGGGCGCACATCCGCGCAAACACATTGCGCGGGGTAAAGCGCTATTAAACTATGGACAACTCTGTTTACCTGGGTAAAGCACTATTAAATTATAGGCACCTCTGTTTAGCTGGGTAAAGTGCTATTAAACTATAGGCACCTCTGTTTAGCTGGGTAAAGCGCTATTAAACTATGGGCCCTCTGTTTACCTGGGTAAAGCGCTATTAAACTATGGGCACCACTGTTTAGCTGGGTAAAGCGTTGCTTAATGGCAGGCTATTATATATCTGGATCCTTTAAAAATATATATTTTGTTCACTTATACATTGGCCATTCCACTGCTTTTAATAATATTTTCATCATATATATGTCTGGTATTATTTTAAATACTGCTTTAAAACATAAATAAGAAGGGGAGTGGTGGGACTCAAACCGTGAATGCCTCCTCTTTGTGCATACACTCTACCATTACACTATTGCAATTTGGTGTGATTTGCATAAACATTCTTTCTTGTGCTGTTCCATGTCGGAATTGCTAACTATAGCTAAGCAATGGGCACACCCGCGCACACACACGCGCAAATACGAGCAGCTATATCGTGGATTTAAAAAATAATAATAAATATTTTACTTTTTATAACTGTGATGGGGGTTTACAGTGTCAGGGAGTGTGGTGATGGGTGCAAGTACATTTAAGCGAACTCGCTCTTGTGTGTTGACATTTTGCTTTTACTACACTTGCAGGGGCGTGGACATTTAGACTGCTCGGCAGTCAGACACGCCCCCTGCTTTCATACTCGGTCCGTGTAAGAGTTACGGTTGAATCAGCATGCCCTCATGAATATTCATGGCACGCTGATGTCATACCGTTCAACTGCAGCCTCTGAGTAAGACTTATTAAGTCTTACACGGAGGATTTTGAATCTGGGGGAAAATATAGCAACAGCAGCAAAATTCTCTAAAACCAGAAACTATTCAAAAATAAATACCAAACTTGCATCAGACGAATCTGATAAAGTCTTTGTTAAGATGCAGGTTTTTATTGAAGATTTAAAGTTAAATTTTCTACTTATTATTAATTTTATTTTTGATATGTAGTCTGTTTGTGATCTCTTCATCTCTTATCAATTTTAGAAACAGACTAACCATTTTGACATATACTCATCTTTTTCTAGCAATCCTAATAGAAACCAATGTAGGATTTTACTATAATTAATCACATCATACTGGGAGGTGAACAGCTATACCTAAATAACTGCACACCGATGACATCACTCATAATACCTATCTACAACAACTGGAAAGGCTGCAGAAATACCTCACAAAGAGGATTACCAGCATCAAACAGATGCCCTATGCAGACCGTCTCAAAAAACACCAGCTTTACTCTGTCGCATATCGTATACTCAGAGGTGATCTCTGCCTAACATACAAAGCTATGTCAAACCCAGAGTTGTTGGACATGCGTCACTTAAAGAAATCCCAATCCCTCCAAGTTACACACCCTAGGGACCTAAACCTTTTCACCACAATAAACAGAACAGGCTGGAGGGATAGATTCCTGTCCCAGAAACTTCCCAGACTCTGGAACAAACTACCTATCTATATCAAACAAAGCTCCTCATTAGCACTCTTCAAGAAAAATCTTGATGATTGGATGGGAAATAGGGAATTCACCCCAGGGATCACCTCTGTGGCTCTGCTTGCAGGGGCACAGGAAAATAATTTTCATGGGTGGCGAAAGCCAGGGTACCTTTTTGGCTAGGCTTATATAGGCCCTAGGGCCAATAGCCTAGTACCTATCTATCAACCTATGAACCTCACCATAAATCCTGTAACATTTGTTTTGGCTGGAGAAGCACCCCTGCATCATTTGATGTTGAATATCTGCCCCCCTCCAGTATCTATATATAACAACTTCAAGGTCATGTAAACTGGGAGAAAAATGAAAATATGCTAAGAAAAAAAAATCACATGTCCCTCTTACCTTTTTCCTTGTCCAAAACAGATAATACTGCATATTCAAAAAAAAGTGTAAGTACTGTACTATCCTGATACATAAATGCACAGTCTTTAGTATGTGATATATGTTAATACAATAGCAAACCACAGAGCTCTGTTAAAATAGCAATGTCTTTATTGAATGAGGTATCACATTTGAAGTGGGTGAGTTTTAAGGAGTGCCATGTTAATCTTTATTACAAAGTTATTTGACTGCAACAGTATTATAGATGAACTGATGTATCCATACAGGCACGTATTAAATAAATTATGGGCTGTGATATTTTTTGATAATTTATTTATTCATTTTTTTTTCTTTGCTTTTTTTGTTTTAATCCTTTAAAACAAAGATTTTTGTAATTTGGTAAATATTTATTTCTTCATCATAAGGTAGTCATGGCATTTGTTGATTTGGTAATCAATGGTTAAGTTTTAAGGACATAAATTTTTCTCAATTATTTTAACCAAACTGCTTTAGTTCATAGATGGAATCGTGTCATTCAATGTTACCTGTTTCATAACACAATTTTGGTTTTACTTACTATCAATAATATACATGATTAGGATTGGGTCACTGATCATAACCGGCTTATTAAGTGGTCATTACATGGATGCCAAGAAATTCACCTCCAGAGCAATAGATCGAGAGGCCAATCTTGACATCCATGTCGAGAATGCATAATAAGAGGTTATGATCATTTGCACTATCATAATTCTTTGTAGCAATAGATCGAGAGGCCAATCTTGACATCCATGTCGAGAATGCATAATAAGAGGTTATGATCATTTGCGCTATCATAATTCTTTGTAGTGCATTGAGCTTTATCTGCTCCATGTCCTACTGGTTACAAGGAAAAAAATCGCAAACTGTTTTGCCAACTTTCAAAGCTGTAAAATACTTAGTGGACACTGCCAGAAAGGCAGTGTAATGCTGTATGGCATGTTTACATTTTACATATACCTTTCCTTCCTTTCAACTGTTCAAATTTTTGCGGAATTACCAGATTTTTTCTTCTTATTTTTGATCTGTTTCTCATAAAATTTGTGTTTTTTGGACAAACCAGTAAAGATGTAAGTCACTAAATAATGACAAGTATTTGAGTTTTAGAGTTTGTATCTTTCAGAAAATACATGCTAACACATCCTGTTATTCCAGAAATGTTCTAATGTCATTAGACTTAAGGGCATGTTATTGGTATGGAAACAGGCACAAAGACTTTTTCTGCCACTGTCATTTGCTGAATAGTACTGGCAGATTTTATTGCCTGGCACTAGACCAGACCTTAACAACATCAGCAAGGGGTGGTGGTGTTTTTTTTTCTGAATATCGGCATGTAATCATCACGCTCTATACACTCCAATATAATAATACCTGTTGGCTTCTGCTTCCAGTCTTTAGAATGCTACAGCTGGAATAGATATTCTAAACACATTTTATTCATTTTCTTTAGAAGCTTCTGTGAGGGGCTAAAAATGTATTTGTGATGCAAATTACTGAAAGGAAAATGAGGTCTTTAAGGGAAAACTGAATGCTTATCATACATCTCAATTGTACAGATTTTTGCAGAATGTCCACATTCTTCCTCATATTTTTGGTCTGTTTTTCATAAAATTGTGTTTTCTAGTAAATTAGTGGTAAATCATTAAAGACTGAAGTTAGAAAATAATGACATACATTTGAATTTCAAACTTCACACCCTTCAGAAAATTCATGCTAATGCAAAACCTGTTATTCGATCAACTTTCTAAGTTTATAAGAGCAATATTTAAAAATTGTCCCTATTTTTGGGCCTTTGATCCACTTTTACTTGTTGCTTTGTCCAGATTTCTTGCTCTAAGAGGTTAAGAAGTATGATGCCTATATCTGCTGAAAAGCTCCTGTGAGTCCAATGGCAGCTAAAAACAGCACAGAATGCTGGATGTTTTGGGTCTGAGACTTAAATAAGAGCAAATATTCTCCTTTCATATTACCATGATTCTAGCACTGCCTAAGCAAAAGGCATCTGCATTTCTCTGTATGTGTGTGTATGTATATATATATAATTTGACCTGTTATCTGCACTGGTGAAGGATGGGGAAAGGACACAGGCCTAGCTAATGTAATAGTGAGCAGAGGAAGATGAAATATACATTTTCTCATTCTGAAAAAAAAACAGCATGTGAATGATATTAATTTTCTGTTATATTTAAAGAAAAACATTGATAAACTGTTATTTTGGAGATGCTTATTATGATGGAAACTATTACAGACCATCTTCAAAGTCCCTGATCAATGAACACCCAAAGGAGATGGAACCATGATTTCAGGTATACATGTCCTTTTTCTCATTTTTTGTGTTTTCTTTAAATAGTACTCTCAAGTAAGCTGCACATAAAAAGGAGAATAAACAGGAAGAAAAATATGCATGAGTGAATCATCTCTTTTTGCAAATACTTTTGAATGAAGCAATAGTTCAATTCCAGAACAAAACCCTTTTCCACTTTGTGAAGTGTAATGTAATCAATAACTTTTACATGAAAATCCACAAAAATAGTGAGGTGAGACCTCTGTTCAACATGATCTCTGAAAAAAGATCCTAATTTCCTCAGTTCCCAAACTGCAATCGACATAAAAGAAATACACATGAAATACATTGCTAGACATTAGTATATTATACCAGATGGTGTGAAAGTATTCACTTCTTAATGGACCTGAATCTGCCAGGCCATTTTTTTACCACCTCTACGACGGATAACCAAGTTCTTCCCATGAGACAATATGAATGCCATAAAGCTTCAAACAACACCTGAATAAGCAAGCTACATCAGAAAACTAAAAGCACAACATTCTGTATCTTCTAATACTACTTAAAACTTGTGATTTACATCCACAATCATTTTTACAGTACTGTATGCAGAGAAACCCCACCAGACACATCCACACATGATCTAGTTTTGTGGTTTTGTGTGTAATATAGATATATATATATATATATATATATATATATATATATATATACACACACACATTTATGTATAGGCATGTGTGTGTGTGTGTGTGTGTGTGTGTGTGTGTGTGTGTGTGTGTGTGTGTGTGTGTGTGTGTGTAGAATCTGTAATAGATGATAATATACGAGTTGCCTAACATTTACCTACACTTACCTAATTCATCTTGTATATCACCTTCTATTAATACTCTTTTTAATCTTCAGACCTTCATGTAGCGACCTGTGTTCTGCTTTCCCATCTCAGCAGGGTTCTTCCCTGCTGTACTTCTGATTGCGAAACAACAGGCACCCCCCTGCCATTTTTCAGACTAAAATGATGATAGCTGATACTCTAACACAGCAGGACCTGCAGAAAACCATCATGCTGAGTGCCTGTTCCAAAGAAAGCATCTGTGTTCTCCTGTGTCACCAGGATAACATCCTAGCAGTTCAGCTTAGCAGCATGTGCTTGTCTTTGAAGTATGCATTTTCTATCATCTAGAGCACAGCTTGGATGCAAATGCATTCCTTTAACAGTGTACTGGCTTTAATCTCAGAAACTAGTATACTTGCTGAAGACTATAAACATAAGAAAATGGAAGTTGAACTGACAGGTACTTTAGCGTATTGACTAAATTAAAAGAGATGTAGGCTGTTTGTATCCCTCCGAGTGCCATGACTTCCACATTTATACATTGTGATTGTAATCACTTAGCTTAAGGAATTCTTTCAGTCCAACTCTAAAAGTGTGACATTATGTCTAAGTTGCATCACTTCTTAACAAATATTAAATGGGTAAACAGTGTGAGAAAATCAAGTAAGAGTTGTGCTATTCAGTGGACATTTACAATATAATAGACACGTTCTCCACACCTGCCGTAATACCTCTTTGAAAGCTGAACCTTATAACATTTTTATTTATTTTTAGGTCCCTGGCATGCCTTCAGATGACCATCAGCTTGATACTGCTCCAGCGGTCCTAACTTGCATCCCTAGTACTTTCCACAAGGTTGGTACTTCACTGGCCATAGGCATGTTGTGGAAGGGAAGTAGAAACATGGAGTGTAGTTAGCCGTTTGGCAGTTTCCCATACAATAACCTACTTATCAGTATTTTATATAGCCTCTTACTCTCAAATATGGTTGAGTTCTACTATGAGAGTGAGCAGGCAACGAAGTGTGGCCTGTCAAGACACGTCCACGCTGGGTCCTACAACAGCCCCACTTCCTCAATAATCCAACTTACTCAGCCTGGCAATTACTGCAAACTGTAGCCTTTACTGGATTACAGTGAGAAACCTTTGACACTACTGCAGTTCCACCCCTAGAATTGCATAAAGAAACAGCAACAATGCCTGTTTCAGAGATATTCAAGACAAAGCTCACAGTGTGGAACACAGTTAGAATAGGCCTGTACATCCTTCCTGCCTCTCCATCCAGCACCTAGAATGTTAACCATTTGCAGGCTGCTTAAGACATTATAAGGGTTTTACAGCTCTGTGCCATCAGAGCATTCCTATAGCATTATTTTGAACCATAAATATTAATAATAATAGACAGTGTCCTGAAATGTGGTTTGCCTGTCACTAAACTCTGTATTGTGTTAACTTTTTTGACATGTATACTCTATCCAGTACTCTGCTTATATGTTACTGAAGAAAATTAGAGTTCTACCACTTAAAGCATGTGAAGGAGAAAGGTAATAACTAGCACAGATTACCTAAATAGCAGAATAGTTGGTACGTGACACTGTTGAGCTATGCATTAATTGCTATATTACACAACTCTCTTCATGTCTGACATCCTTATTAAAATATGTGCAAAATACTTATTTCAGCCAAAGTTATCAGGCTAACAATGACAATAATTATTATGCAGGTAGGCTTTACTGTGTTAACATAAACTCCACTACCACAAAGGAAGATAGGCAATTGCAGACTGTGACACAGATGACGAGGGCTTTGCCCATGCATAACCTAAAAACACTGCTTAAGCTCTGTGGAAAGTTGAAAGGCTTATTACTTGACTATGTAAATGCTACAGTTGTTTATCCCTTTAATATAGGTACTTCATTTTAACATGATGTATGTCATGACTCTCAATGTTAAATGTATTTAGTCTGTTCAACTGCTGAGTTGTATCCTGTCTGTTTTATATTTCTGTCTTTCTAGCTGGAATGTTGCTGTTATAATGTGTTAGCATCAGTTTTTTACTACTATGTATTAAATTCTAGTATTTCTGTTAATATATGTGGAGCTTTTCTCCCCGGGCCTCTGCTGTGAATGGACCTGGTCCAGTCAGACTGTCCTGGTTAACGAATGTAAAATAAATAAAATAAATAAATATTGCTGCTATGGAAAAAATACAAGCATGTGAAAGGGAGTGTGTTAAGACAGAAAGATTCTGGATGTGAGTTTGACTTAGAGATTGAGGAAGTCATGGATTTTCAGTTACACACCAGTAGCCAGCAATGAACATACCATTGTGTATTTTGAAGTAATAAGTGAGATTACAAAATTTCTAGCAAAGATACGCATACGGGGTTTGTTTGAAGGTAGGGCACAGATTATGCTGTGCTTGGAGAGATTGTCAAAGTTGAGCTAAAAGGCTGCCATGACCTGAAGGATACCTAATTTGTCAGTAGATTAAGGCTGGAATTCCCAGGACCATGAACAAGGTACTGAGAAGAAGACAAACATTTGTCAGTGTCAAATGTCTTGCAATGGAATTAAAGTGCAGCAATACTGGTACAGACATGTGTGTAATACGATGAGATATTTCATTGTACTGGGAAGTAGATGTCACGGCAACAATTATTCATTATTTTCCTAAAGTTATCCCACTCAAGGCTTGTGAGTAAAAGGCAAATTGCTTTTCCTGTCTTAAAGCATTTTGCATTCTTGCCTTTGTGTCATATTAATTTTGCCAAAATGCAAACCTATTTTTTTGAAAAGCAAGTCAGTCGGAACAATGCATCTTTTTTTATAACAGCCAACGATTTCTTAACATCTACATTGGAACCATACAAACTCTACTAGTGATATTCCAGATGAATTAGCCCTGAAAAGTTTCTTTATATTGGGTAATGATTTTGATGATTAACAATCTATCATCTTTAGAGGGGTCAGAATTAAGGTGTTTTTTGATTATCCCAAGGTGTGTAGATGCTGAAGTTGAAGTGAAGGGACCATAACATAATCTTACTATAGGAGGGATGTAGATGCACATTATCCCCACAAAAGGTGCTTTATAATGTTTGACAATAATGTTTGATGAAATATTTGGATCCGTTCTAGGCAGTCCATAGTTACCAAATGTTGGAACAGTGATTGGACATCAAAGAGATCCTAGACAGGTTTTGCTACTGTGCACTCAAAGTTATTCATCTAGAGCAAATCCAGTGATACCAATTTGACATGCAAACACCAGGAATGCCCCCCACCATGATGGAGTGAAGAGGCACCACCACTAATCATTGTACTATCCACATCCTTCCACAAGACCAGTTGTGGAAGTGAAATCAGAGATAAATTGAAGCCTAACATTAGGAATAGTTATCGGAGTGGAGGAGCACGATATGCATATGTATTAATTTGATAGATAGGTTGTCCGGAACACACATGCCCTTTTTTCAGCTATCACCTATAACATGAAGGAATAATCCTAGCATGCTGAGCAAGACTGTATTCTCAGCTCTCAGATTCCTAAACCACATTGTACTCAAACTATTTCTCTTACATCGTTACAGTATTGCATCAGTTCTCTCATTATTAATTTCCCAGTTTAATCAAGCACTGTGAGCAAAGACATCAGCAAACAGCATGCAAACCTGATGATGCCAAAACAGGTAGGTAGAACTAAAAACAACATACTTTATTACTTATAAAGACATATCATTAGTAACTAGCCATATCAACTGTTTATATGTAAATAAAGCTTAACACATAATTGAGACAGATCACTGAGATGTATGAATAAGGCTGAGACATCAGGCAGAAAGATTGAAGTTTAACTCTCACAACCACTACTCACTGTATGAAAGCAAATCATCCAATTGTTGTTGTCATTAGATGTTACCCTTAAACACTAGCACATCTGCAGTTATCTAGCAAACCACAAACACAACTATGCAAGCCATAGAATATTCTGCTAAATTAGTCAAAAGCTATAAAATATATATTGTCCCAGTCCCCTTCAATGAACACATTACACCAAATTATGTTTGATGACCTTTATTAAAATTTCATAAACATAACTTATTGACCAATATTTTAGTTTATTTATCAGAGCATAACCATCCATATAACTGTTAACTAGGGCAACGTGACCTCACCCAACCTGACAAAAAAAGGAGCATCCTTACCTCCACTCACTTATCTACTTATCAAGCAGTGTTCCATTGCTCACTTTCATTTCCCACTTATTGACATAAACATCCAACCAAATAAGCAGTGTCCTTACCTCTGCTCACTCACTTTTACTTATCAAGCAGCATCCAATCGCTCACATTCATTTCCCAACTCATTGAACCTCCAACATCAGAGGCGGAACAGAAGAGGGAAAGCCTACCCCTCTTCTCCGCTCACCAGCCTAACTAGACTGTTCCTCCTCCCTCATACCAAACTTCCAACAAAACCTTCCAGAACAAACTTAACCATACATTAACAGTGAGGCCAAACATCATTCAGTGTAGTCCCTCCTCTCTGAACTAAACTGGGCTCTTGTCATCAACCTACAAAGTCCCATCTTATAAAAACCCAAAGGAAACAGTTGCCCAAATAGTTGAAATAAAACTGATGATCCTTCTCCAATGCAAAAGTAGTACCCCTGTAAAACAAACATATCTTCACTTGTCCTACTATCCCTGGTCACTTTGTAATTATTCCCAAGTCTTTACCTGGCAAGTGTACCACCAAAACACTAAAGATCTAAACAGCATCTGAAACAAAGCAAGCCCAGCTGCACGCCATCCTACTTAGCCGCAGTGTCATTTTGCCGGCCAAAGGCTATAATGACCAAAATGAGATTTGCTATTCTAACAAATCAATATACCAGTAATCCAACCACTATACCCACTATCTATAAGGCAAAACATCCATTGGCCAGAATAGCATTTCTACCCACAACAAACCTACCCACTTTAATGATTCCATTACTTCCATAAAGCCAATAACTCCCAGACTGTAACCCAATGAACCTCCATTTCCCCAACAACAACCCTTGCAACAAAACTTATCTTGTCAATAGCCACGGTCTGCCAATCCTCCCACTATTAACTTACCCCAACCCTTCAAACATGCAAATGAGTGTCCAAGATTTAGTAAAGTCACATAACATTATCAATTGTGCAACTATACTAATCAGAGCTAACTCCACCCTTGTCCCAAAGTATCACCCATAAAGCTTTTTTTTTGTTTATATCTGGTAAATCAAACAAGCCATGGTGTCAACCCCAAAAAAACACAATGCCTTGCTTAGTAAATGGAAACCTGCTCCTCACACATCCCCAATACACACACATGCCTTGCAATGCTCTGTCAAACCCTTCACCTAGCCTTTAAAGGGGTCCAGATCACGTACATCCTTCTGATTGCCCAGCCCCTGATGCCATATCCAATGAAGAACAGTGCTAAACTCTCAAAATAGCACCAACCACTGAGCAACCCATCTGCATAGCCTTTCCACAGGAAAACTCAATCCCCACTACCATGCCTAGAAAATCCGACCCAATGTCACATTGTCATGACTCCACCCTTCCTGTGGACAACTCCAAACTCCACACAAAATAAATCAAGGCACAAATGTCCATACAATAAAGATTTATTGTAAAGCTTTTGAGTCAATACTCTTTTTCAATGCACATAACCTCAGCAAGAGTCATTTGTTATATATTCAGTCCCAGTCAATCATGTCAAAAATTAAATTAAATAATTACCCAATTAATTATATCTTACATACACTTGAAGTTAAAATACTTCACCTATAAAAATACATATAAAACATTATTAAACATAAGACTGTTTAAACTTTAACATAGGTTTAATACTATTAACCTTATTAAGACCAGGAAACATGTCTGCTCTGAAAAAACTTATCCATTTCTACTCGGCCCTTACAGTTATAGTAACAATGTTATCCCCCTGTTTGATTCACATAGATTCTCTGAAGTTCCCTAAACTTAAATAGATGGTCATTACCATTTTCTATAATATGCTTACATAGGGCATTAGTTTCTATTCCTATGAATTTCTGACATGTGCGAAGCTATTCTAGCTTTCAATTTGCAGTTAGTTTTGCTTGTATAGAAACATGAACATTTTTCGCAGTTCGCTAGATACACAATATTCTCACTTGTACATGTAGCAAATGTTTTAAAAGAAAATTTTGTCTTAAGGATAGGGTCTACAAATTCCACATCAGTGTTAATGCATTTACAATATACACAGTTAAAACATGGAACTGTATTCTTAGTGTGCACCAGGCTACTTGTTGTTCTGATCTTACATCCTTATAACATAGTAATTGCTTTAAATTCTTCTCCTTCTTAAAGATAAAAAAAGGCTTTACTCCAACTATCATTTTTGCATCACCACCAGACTGTAAAATAGTCTAATTTCTTTGAATAATACTCTGTATTTGGTGTGAATGCCTATTATACTTCATCACATAACCCAAATCATGTTTCTTAGTTGTCCGTACTGTATTATTGTTATTATAAGCCAGGGTAGTCAGTCTATGCAGATAAGGTTTAGCTGAGTTACAGTGCTCTCTGACCTGATCAGCATTATTTCCTAATAATCTCTTGTCATAGCCCCTCTGGATAAGATCACTAGTCATACTCTTGATTTCATATTTGAAACCATCCTCTGTAGTATTGAGCTGACTTGCTCATAAAAATTTACTTTTTAGAACACCTTTATAGATGTGTCTAGGGTACATACTGTTATTATGTACATACCTGGCAGTTATTACATCTTTTCTATGTATAAAGGTATGCACCATTCCATAGGTGCACGACCTAATGATTCAGACAAATCTAAGGGTTCCAATTTTCCAATTTTGTTGAGGCAGAAAGGACAATACCAGAGAGAATGATCTCAAAGCAGAGATAGAAAGAAAAGAAAGACTTCAATGTGACGATTATAACCACCACATTAGTAGTGAATTTATCTCAATATGCACTAACACCTAGTGAATATACAGTCCTGAATCAAGACATCATGAGTTTGTATTTGATATTAGGAATTTTGCTAGAAGTGTGACATTGAAACAAATTTTCTCCAGCAGCAATGGTTTGAACATCAATGACACTAAGATTGGTTGTTTTAGGAAATCTAGCACAATGGTACCCACCCTACATCCTTTAGTTGAAGCATTTGTAAGAACTTGTGAGAATGATGTATTTCAACTACGTAAATCGAATAAGAGAGGCTTCTGTAATTTAAAAATGGATGAAAAGGATGCACTGAAACAACTAATGGATAACAATCAGATTGTTATAAAACCAGCAGACAAAGGAGGGGCCATTGTAGTAATGGACAGAGAATGGTATGAAAGGAAGATATACAAACTTCTGAGAGATGAGAACACATATAAATTAATACAAAGCAATGACTTGAATAAAGTGATATTAGATGTTGAACGTAGTTTGTATGATCTAATGATCACACATCAAATAACACAAGAGTTATATGAATACCTCCTGGTGAAAGATACGATAATACCAGTAATAAAAGGGCTGCCTAAAATTCATAAGCATCCATTGGATCCCCCTATGTGACCCATAGTTTCTGGTGCTGGTTGGGCTACAGAACTCTCCTCAATCTCTGTGGAAAATATGCTAAAGAAAGCATTAATTAAAACTCACACTGTATTGAAAGATAGCGAAGATTTTCTTACTAGTCTTTCCACATTTTGTCAAATGCAACATCTACAAGAGAAGGAGATATCAGTGACTATGGATGTGAGAAACTTATTTACTGTTATACCCAACCCATATGGTATTGAATCGATTAGTAAGATTTTGCATAATGACAGTGACTATAAGGAAGTGGATATCAAATGTTTGACCTCTCTCCTAGAGATCATTTTAGAGAATAATGCCCTCATGTATAATGATCATTATTACATACAGAAATGTGGTGTGGCAATTGGGACTGCTTGTGCCAATTCGTATTTGACTTGTCATGGCACAGTGGAAGACTGACTTTGTGTTTAATGATGTTAATATGTAGAGAAAATATGTCTTGTATTACAAGAGATTCGTGGATGATATTTTCTTTGTGTGGGATGGTGACACAAGTCAACTAGATATGTTTGTTGATTATTTGAAATCTAGTACTAATTTTCTGGACTTTGATGTCCACAGTTCTGAACAGAAGATTGACTTTTTGGATGTCACCATTACAAAACGAACAGATGGCATGATTGAGACAAGCACCTATCGAAAAGACTGCTGGAGAAACAACTCTTTACATAGAGCCAAGTATGCATCCATGACATATATTCTCACAGGTTATTAAAAACAAATTCTTACATCAGTCCAGACTAAATATGAGGGAAGGAGGATATAAGCAAAAAGTGATGGGTACTATAATTGAATTAAAGGAAAGAGGATATAATGAGAAAGAAATTGAAAAATGTGCCAAAGAGGTGCAACAACAAAGAGGAAGTAAAGGTAGACCTTACTTTCACATGAAGAAAGATGATCATCTAAAGTTTGAATTGAAAGATGGTCCACCTGGGATGAGATGTACTTTGACTTACAGTAAAGATGCAAGACAGATATGTCATTTAATTAGAAAAAAATTGGCCTATGTTAATAGCAAATAATAACAGCAAGCAAATTGTTGGAGAGACACCTAGATTTTGCTATAAGAACAAGAGTAATCTTAAGCAACTATTATGCAAGGATCCTATCAAACAAACTGGTGTTATGAATAGAGGAAGGTATGGAACTTATAAATGTGGTCATTGTACCACATGTCCATAACAGTTCAGTTGATGATATTTTTGAACATCCCATCATTGGCAGGAGATATAGATTAAATACCTATGCGGACTATAGGACTAAGAATTATGTTTATATGGCCATATGCAGAAGATGTATGAGTTTTTACATTGACAAAACTGTCAGTTTAGGGTTTGTATGCAGTCACATCTAAGAGATATAAAAAATCAGGTTTCCATGAATGCCCTAAGCAAACATATTATTTACAATCTGGGACATGCATTCTGTTTTATGGTCTTGCAAACAGTACATCCGAATGCCAGAAGAGGTAATATAAAAGAATTAACAGAGTATGAGGAAACTAAATGGATAGCAGATTTAAGAGCTGACCAAGAACCAGGATTGAATGAACTACTTCCTTTAAAACCAGTATTGAGGAGGTGACATATCAGGAGATGAAGGACAACTAGATATATGTCTCTCAAGTGTTCTAGCCATAGCAACAGTTATACAATTAGATTTTGTAAAAATCCATGATAGGTTTATTCCATTATTTTTGTAGCTATGGATGAACAGTGAGTCTTCAACAAAAAGGGGTCACCACATTGTCTTTTGTACTATGTAAACCCTTCTGTGCTCTCTTCAGATAATGTAAGTCCGTTGGCCCTTATTACACCAACACATGTAAGGCTGAATGTTTATGAACAATTTGATGCAGCTTTTACACCAGATCTGTCATTTGCATTGGGTTCCTTAATTTGGAATGTCAACTGTGAATTATTATTCTGATCTGTCAGATAAGAAATATTGAACGAGCTAGTCTTATATTTTTGATCTATCATGAGCTAAACTGTGCAAAATTAGTTATATAGAGATTTATGGTTGATGCCTTTATGTTGTGGTATATTAATGCTTTAACATTAGGCATTAGTGCTTTGAGCAATTGTTTCTGGAACTGCAGATGAAGTCCTTGTACATGCACTGTTATTTGTGCTTGGGTGTCTTGATTTGACTCTTAGACAAGAATGAATGAAGGAGTTAGATGTGTAATTTGTGAAGATTTTATATTTTTATTATTTTTATTATTATTGTTGATATCATTATTTGGTATTATAATAATGACTTTTACATTAGATACTAGTATTTCCATCCACTATTGAATTGTGCTTTGCGATCTATAAGATTATAAATATACACTGGATTGATGTTTTGATTAATTATGTTGTAGATTTTATTGATTTGCTGGTATTTAGTCAAACTTTTGAGGGATTTTCATGTCTGGTGTTTATTGTTTACCATTGTAACCCTCATATAGGTACATTAGTATTATAGGTTACAATGATTTTAGCTGCGCGATGTTTGGATGAATGAGCACCAATCAGGGTGCTGATTTTCCATTTTTGACCAATAATGTAAGCTTAGGTGTGATAGCCATTATACTGTTTGAATGGTTTTATATCAGCTCGTTCTTCTGAATTATGTGTGTATATGTATGTATGTATGTATATATATATATATATATATATATATATATATATATATATATATATATATATATAGATAGAATAAAGGTATTTAATGTTTATTGCAGTCATTGCATCACAATGGTGTTACATTAGGTATTAGCAACTATTAAATTGTGCTTTGTGGTCTGCAAAGTTATGGATATACGTAAGAGAAACAAGCCCTTATGTATTTTGGTGTGGATTACATTGCACTGTGATTATTTATGTGTATGTGATTTGCTGCTATATATTCTGATGTTGGTGCTTATTGTTTTACTACTGCAACCCTCATATAGGTGCATTAGTAATATAGGTTATAATGCATTTAGCTGTACTGTCTTGGATGAATGAGCACCATTCAGGGTGCTGATTTTGCATTGTTCACCAACTACAATACAAGCTCTGGTGCAATAGCTATGATGCTGTTTGAATGCCTTTGTGCCCCATTTATACGCTTGTTTTTCGAAGTTTGTATATACATAGAATAATAGTATTTAATGTTATTGCAGCCACTTTATGTGTGGCTTAGTGTTTACTCTAAGATTCTAGGACCATTATAAAGTTTGTTTCATGACCACTATGCTGTACATTGATTTGATGAACATGTACTAATCAATATGCAGATATGACATTTTTGACCAATCATGAAATGTTAGCTATTATTGTAGAAGTACTTATGAAAAATAATATAACATTTTGACGTATGTCAATGCTCTAATGTTGCTTGAATATCATTTTTGGGTATATGCACTACAATGTGAATATTTAATAACTACAATGGAATCGATTGTTAACATATTGTGATTCATATGACTTTAGGTTATGTTAGACTCCCATTGGTGTATAATGAATGAATGAATGGATCAGTTTTGAGATTTGATCCAATGGGAAGTGTTATTCTTTAAGGCAATTGAAACTTGGCATTCTCGGTAGATTTTTTTTTGTCGCTAATATGATAGGATGTAGTATACAACTATTGCAATGATTGGACAATGGTTACTTTTATACCATAGTATTTTTTATATGTTTTTGGCGTGTTAATTTTAGAGAGATGATTGGATACTTGTATCTATAAATATTGTGAACACTTCTATTCATTTTAGATTTGAAGAAGGTTTTTTTACCCGAAAGCACTCATCTCCATATTCGTTTTTATTGTTTTAGTCAATTAAAGTTCATGCCGTGTTATTACTCTCTAGTTTGGTTTCATTTTATAACTTGAGTATGTTACTACTAAACATTGTGGATGACAGATAATTTAAATATCAAATACCTGGGTCACCTCAATCATGAGAGCATTACAACAATCCCTACAAGAATGTCCTCACTCACTCTTATCCAAATTACAAGATTAACAAAACTACCCATTCATCTGTTAGAGAGTGACCTTGTCAGCTTCCCATATGCTGTTTTGTTCTACCAGGCCTGTAACACCCACAAGTATACCACAATGAAACTTAAAACAATGAGGAAAATACCTTCCTAACATGCCCAGACCTCTCATGTGAACCTCATCTTGAGAAACTATCCTTATCTGGAGTCATAAAAGTTCATGTACCACAAAGTTCCACATCAAAAGTCCATCACACTTTCCATGTTAACATTCTGATATCCATGATAAATATTTCATTAAAAGGTCTATGCTATAAATAAATTATCACATTGTAACCAACCTATGCTTTCTAGTTAAAGTTGTTAGTGAGCCATCAGAAAATGTTCCGCCTTTACCCATTTGCTACACTTTCTAAGTGACAATGTTTCTCATCTTGGAGATTGAAGGAAAGACAATAATCAGAGTTATGAGAAATTAAATCCTTCCATACTACTGCCAATGCAGCAGAATATTGTAAAGAAATGACAAATGTAAATCCGTTGAACGAGAGGAAGAAAACAATAAGCCACCAAGTCCCAGGCCTTTCCCCAACCCTATCTACCTCACCTATACCCCTATGGATTACTGTATGGATTCTGGCAGCCTCCCCGAATTTGCATTTAACCTATACAGGGATGATATTTTATTTATTTATTTACATTTGTTATCAGGGTAGTGTCCAGCTGGCTTGAAAACAACCCCTTTTTCAGCAGAGACCTGGGGAGAAAAGTTCCCCAACAAAAAGAACATTATTAAGATACAAGCAGTAAGCTTAGTTTAAGTAGTACATTGCTAACAATATGTAAATGAGCTTAACAAAAATATTATAGCAAAATATAATAGAATACAATATAAACATGCATGTTTCAGGCATACAGAAATACAATTTTTTTACAATATATATGAGGTACATAAGTCGTGTAGCTTTACAAGGTGAGTCACTTCTGAAAGACCAAAATTGGTCATGTAGTTTTACAAGTTTGGTCATCCGAAGGAACAAAGATTAATAAAGATAAGACAGATAGTGGGATAGCCCTATGTGGGATGAGCACTATTTGGGCTATCATGTGTGAGATGAATGGGAAACAAATAGAAAAATATTAGTTGGGAGCAATACATGAGCATAGTGAATTATAATTTAAATAGTCTCTCAAGGTAGGTTTAAATGTGGACAGGTTGGGTTTTTTTTCTGTTGAGGGAGGGTGTTTCAGTCTTTGGCTATTTTATTGGAGTAGAGGGAGTCTCCATGATAGTTGTGAGACTGGGTTACTTTTAGCATTATTTTGTTGGATGACCTCAGGAGTCTGCAGTTTGTGTTTGGCTGGACTAGGTTTGATAGAGCTGGGCAGTTGGTAGGGCTGAATATAATTTTATGGGAAAGTGAAAGTTGTTTTAGTAATAATAGGCTGGGAAGTTCTAGCCAGTTGAGGTGTCAGACAGCAGTGCAGTGGTTTGTTCTGTGGGATTGGTTGGTGACAAACTTAGCTATTCTGTTATAGCAGAAGTCTAGTTTATTTAGGTTGGTTTTTGATAGGTTAGTAAGCAGAGCAGTGTAGGAGGGTGGATAGCAAGTGGGATCTTGCCGTGGACAATCTAGCTTGTTGTGTAAGGTAAGGTTTAACCCTATATAGAGCTCCTAGTTTAGAGTGGATTTTTTGATGGTCAGATAGATGTGTTTATCAAATACTAGTGAGTCATCTATGGTTATCCTTAGCAGCTTGGTCTGATTGGTGGGTTTGATTTTGGTACCATAGTTAGATAGTATGGAGAGGGACTAGGTACTGGGTTTGGAAGACTTATTAGTGGAAATTATGAGCTTGGTGTTATTTGTATTTAGGATGAGTTAGTGACTGGTGAGGTACTTTTCATTGTCTTGGAATGCTGATTGCATTTTGTGCTGGAGTTTTTGTGGGGAGTGGGCTGAGCAGATAAGGGAGGAGTCATCTGCATATTGGATGATGGTGGCATGTTGGTTGGCAGTATATAGGTTGTTGATAAATATTATTAAGAGGAGGAGCCCAAGTATGGAGCCTTGTGGTACCCCTGTGGTGACTGGTGATAGTGGGGAGAGGCTATTTGCCCATTTAGTGGCCTGTTGACAGTTGGATAGATAACTATGAAACCATGTTAGGGGTGTGGTATTGAGATTGAAGTGGCAAGTTTGTTGAGGAGCAGCTGATGGGACACTGTGTCAAAAGCTTTTGACATATCTAAGAAAATGACTGAGACTAGTTGTCCTTCATTTCTGAGGTGGCGAATGGTCTCTGTAAAGGTGTGTTGTACTTATCAACTCAGTATCTTCATGCGTAGAGGCTCTGCAACCCCCTCCCCAATTAACCCTAAGCAAAGATAGGAATCAAACCTTTTACCTTGTGTCTATGAGGCACACACATTATCACTATGCCTCTCTTAACATCTACATTAAGCTAATTGCCAGATCTGGGGACTCAAAATCAAGAACCCTCCAAAGTTTAAAGAATAGCCTACTTTATGAGATAAAATCTGTCCATTCTGCCTTGTCTGGGCAGAAGCAATGTCCTCTTACTGCAAGTAGCAGTAAAAGTGCATGCCAGCCACACCTATCAATCTCCTAGAGCAAAGCTATAAATAAAAGTGGGAGAAAGGCCCAAAAATAGAGAGATTTTTTTTAAATATTGCTTTTACAAAGTTAAAAAATTGATAGATTACCAGTGTTGCATTAGCATGAATTTTGAGTGTTGCATTAGCATGAAGTTTTGGAAGGGTAGGAAGTCTGAAGCTCAAATGTCTGTCATTATTTCTAAATTTAAGCCTTAATGATTTACCAGTAATTTGCCAAATAACCACAGTTTTATGAAAAATGGACCAAAATATGAGGCCAACCCTGAACATTATGCACATACCCACAATCAATGAAGTAAATATGCAGCAAATGGTAGATTTCAAATGAAAATGACATGTAGCAGATCGCCATCCCTTCCCCTAACCCGCTACCGAATTTGCATTACCACCTTTCTGCGCATGCACGGAAGGTAACTGTTGAGCTGGACAGCTTGCAGCCAGCACAAAAAGCTGTTTTTGGCTTGGCTGGAACCCCACCAACTCCACAAAGTTGCAGTTTCTTACTAGCACCACCAATGACCACCTTGCCAGCCAGCAAATGCTGGACCATTCATTCACCCAGTCCCACACCAAAAAATGGGGGTCTGCAAACTGTAATGCTTAGCCCAGTCCTGGGCAGCAAGCCATGCTTTTCTTTTGTTTCTCTCTTTTTTTCCTACTTTTCCCTGACCTAATCAAAACATTGCTACCCCACATACTCCTCAACCTCTTAAAGCAACAAATCTTGGCAAAAGCCATAAACAAAAATGGGACAAGTGACCAAATATATGGACAGTTTTTAAATATTGCTCTTACAAACCCAGAAAACAATGGAACAACAGGCCCTGAACCAGCATGAACTTCCTAAGGAAGCATAGTCTGCTAATCAAATGCCTGCCGCCATCCCCAACTGCAGTCTCCAATGATCAGCCACCAACCTTACCCGAAAACAACAACTTCACGAAAATGGACTAACACATCAGACCTAAATCCAGACATTCTCTGAATATCTGCACAATGGAGAGGCAGACTACCCAGTGTGCCTTTTTTCTCTCTCTCTCTCCTTTCCAAGATCTGTACATTCTGCGAAAATCTGTACAGCTGAGAGGTATGAACACTCCAACCATACCTCCTCAAGGTTCTCACTTTGTTTTGTTTTTTTTTCTCCTCTTCTCTCCACCTCTCTCTCCTGACAACCACCACACTGCCCTGAATGTGGAGAATGAGCATCAACCAACTCTCCATGCCACCCCACATATTTCTCAACAGCTCAGTGCAAGAAATCTAGACAAAATGAGAGCAAACAGCAGGACAATGGACCAAATACTGAAACAACCATTACATTGCACCCACAAATTTAACATGTAGATGGAATCATTGGTTTGCATTTGCATATATTTAGCTAAGGATCTGTAGTGTGAAACTACACTTTCTGCCATTACTTATTTTATTTTATTAATTTCTTTATATATATATATATATATATATATATATATATATATATATATATATATATATATATGTATATATATATATATATATCATCATCTTCTTTCGGCTGTTCCCGTTAGAATCGCCACAGCAGATAACCTGTTTCCATTTCTTCCTGTCCTCTGCATCTTGCTCTGTCACACCAACCACCTGCATGTCCTCTCTTACCACATCCATAAACCTTATCTTAGGCCTTCCTCTTTTCCTGTTACCTGGTAGCTTCATCCTTAGCATCTTTTTTCCCAATATACTCAGCATCCCTCCTCAGCACATGTCCAAACCAACATAATCTTGCCTCTCTGGCTTTGTCTCCAAACCTTCCAACCTGGGCTGACCCTCTAATATACTTATTCCTAATCCTGTCCACCCTCATCACACCCAGTGCAAATCTTAACATCTTTAACTCTGCCACATCCAGTTCAAGCTCCTGCTTTTTTGTCAATGCCACTGTCTCCAACCCATATAACACAGCTGGTCTCACTACCCCCTTGTAGACCTTCCCTTTCACTCTTACAGGTACTCGTCTGTCACAAATCACTCCTGACACTCTTCTCCACCCACTCCATCCTGCCTGTACTCTCTTCTTCACCTCTCTTCCACACTCACCGTTACTCTGAACTATTGACTCCAAGTATTTAAACTCATCCACCTTCACCATCTCTACTCCTTGCATCCTCACCATTCCTCTATCCTACCTCTCATTCACACACATATATTCTGTCTTAGTCCTGCTGACCTTCATTCCTCTTTTCTCTAGAGCTTATCTCCATCTCTCCAGGGCCTCCTCCATCTGTTCCCTACTCTCACTACAGATCACAATGTCATCTGCAAACCTCATAGTCCACGGGGACTCCTGTCTGATCTCATCTGTCAACCTGTCCATCACCATTGCAAATATATATTATAAACTGTGACCTATACTGATTTGCCACTACTTTACCAGCTAATTGCAGTTAAAATGTACCAAGATATGTACAAGTCTGGACATTCAGTGAAAATCTGTACAGCTGATGTCCGCTAGCCCACGAACAATGGCTAATATTGCACCATGCATGTGCGAAGAGGCACCATCTAACAAACAACTTACATCCCGCAAAAACACTTGCAGCTTGGTTAAAACCACACAAACAAGAAAAAAAAAAACACTGCCATATCTTGCAACCAACACCAAATACTTTGCCAAGAAAAAAAAGAGGTGGGGTGGGTCTAGAAAATCACAGTCACACTACATACTGATAAGAAGAAAGATCTACCATGCTCCCACCATCCATCTAACTGCTGTAAAGTAACACCATTTCCATCCAAAATCTTAATTTTTTTTTTTTTGGTGGGGAAAAGGGGAAGGGCATACAAGTGAAAAACATTATGCTTTGCTACGCTTGTGACCACTACTTAAGAACCCGTTATGGTTCTTAAACAACTGTACTTACCTAATTCCACTCCCATCAAACATGCAGTTACAGTGTGGTACAATACATCACTACAAGTCACACGTTCAACTCACTTAGCACCATGTGTGCTAAGGGAAATGCACCAAAAGTTAATATATGCCAATTACTCCTACTGGAACAGGTCTGACTGCATAAAACAATAAACACATGCAGAAGAGAGTACTTCAGAAATTCAGAATGTACAAAAGTTAACAATCAGTTAAAAAGGGGGGGACCAAAAGCTCACTGTTCCCTTTCCTCCTGTAATCTTACCACCAATCATACCTCTCCCAATCAATGGGCAAGGCAAGAAAGGAAAATGGGAGGATGTGTGTGTGTGTATGTATACATATATATATATATATATATATATATATATATATATATATATATAGATAGATATACATATACATAACTATATACACATACATACACGCATGCACATACATATATACATACACACACACACACACACACACACACACACACACACACACACACACACACACACACACACACACACATATATACATATATATATATATATATATATATATATATATATATATATATATATATATATATATATATAGATAGATAGATAGATATACATATACATAACTATATACACATACATACACATGCACATACATATATACATACACACACACACACACACACACACACACATACATATATACATATACATACATATATATAGATAGATATACATATACATAACTATATACACATACATACATGCATGCACATACATATATACATACACACGCACACATACATATATACATATATATATACATACATATACATATATATATATATATATATAGTTAGATATACATATACATAACTATATACACATACATACATGCATGCACATACATATATACATATACACACACACACACACACACACACACACACACACACACACACACGCACACACACGCACACACATACATATATACATATACATATACATACATATATATATATATATATATATATATATATATATATATATATATATATATATATATATAAACTTTGCTAAATAACAGTACCCACCCATTCCACACACATAATTATAACTCCAAGGCCTACCTGATCCTGAAGTACCTACATGTCATCTTGGACGTAAGCCTGCATTGTAGCAAGTTCATGTCAAAATATGATTCTTTACCCAGCTACACTTGCAAAAACCCATAAGGCCCTCCCTACACTTACCTCATTTCCTCCCAATCAGCCTAAATTACCATTTTAGTGACTGCAGCCTGTTACCTTCATTCCTGAGTGCTGGTTTTGATTTTTGTCACAGTTTTGGTTCTTAGTTTTGTGGTTGTGTGATGTCTCAACCAGACTGCAATGGAGGTGTTGGTGGTCAGTCTGCTGGACAACTGGATGATATTGATACTGGCATTGGTTTCTTTATGCAGTTGTGAAATCAAGTGATGGAGATCAGAAATAAGCAGGCTGTGAGTGGGCAATTTCAGGAGACACCAATTTGTCTGCGCTGTTTGAGTAAACCTGCTGGTAATGTTGGATTTCAACATTTGAATTCTACACAAACTGCAGTTGAACTTGGGGGGGGGGCTGATATGGTTACTAACAGCCCTGAGGTCCAAAAACTGGAAAATTGGTTCAATCAGCCATTGCAGTTTAATGTTACAACTACTGCCATGCTAAATTCAAATTGTACTTTACAGGAATGTATGACCAGGCTGGAAAAAAAATCTTTTTAAGTGTCAAAACTACAGGTTGAAAATTGTTACCTGCAGGAGTGTATTAAAGTTAAAAGGGTTCTAAAGGGTCTTCAGTGTTGGAAATTTCCAACCGGGTTGGTTCCAGATTTCCCTTTACACAAAGATCTGTTGTTTTTATTTGGACGGCATGTCTTGGAGCTGTTGGAATTATTAATAGAACCCAACAAAATTGCCATTGAACAATTGCTGCTGGAAGCATTAGCATTGGACAAGAATATCCATAATGATTTGTTATTTCCCCTCCCTTCACGGCCAGTACAATTGTATATTCCAGATTACCGATCATGCCATTAATGATATACTGAAAAAGAAAGAGAAAAAATGGAGTGCGATCGATTAGTATATCAAACAGGAAGAGCTTATCCTACACCAATCAGAGCCTTTGAGAGGCAGGATGACTTAACTGTGGTTTCTGGCAGTGATGGAGTGCATAATGGAGCCAGTAGCCATGACGAGCATTCAATCCCTTTAGAGGGGCTGGTTTTGAGATGTTCCAAGTGGATATGGAACCAGAGGAACCAGCCGTACGAATCAGAATGGCAGAGAGAAGAGCAGAATCAGTGGAGAGGATGACAAAATTCGCAACAGAGCAGGAATTATTGAAATATGAGTATGTGACTATTGCTCATTTGGACACCTACTGTGATATGTGAGTCCCGGCTATTGTGTCTAACTCTGCTAGGGACTTTAAGTTGTTTAATTACACTTCAGAGAATTTTGAAAGTGGATATACAGACCTGTTGAGCAAAAGCATGAACTTTGTTCCTGACTGTGATATAAAGATTTAAAATATTTTGCTGGATTTAAAGTTGTTTGTGCGTAAATTAAATTTGAAACTTTTGTTTAATGGCAAAGACTTTGTGAACTCCTTTGATTTTGAAATTAATTTTATTTGAAAAATTATGTGAATTTGATTTAAGGAGAATGGTAAACGACACTGATGCTAGGGTGTGTAGAATTTAAAAGACAATGAAAGGTTGTTGTTACTAAAACTTGTTAAGGATAGGACTATCGGTGTAATGAAACCTGACAAAGGTGGGTGGGGGGTTGTTATTATGAATAGACTGGACTATTTTAACAACATGTTTGAGTTTCTTAATAGTCAGGAATTTTTTGAGGAGACCTTCCTTAACTTTGTTAATATAGCTTACAGAAGAATTGATTTCTGGTTACAAGATATGTTAGATCAGGAGCAAATCGATGTTGCTTTATATACCTATTTGCATACTATGTTTCCCTGTATTCCCTTCATTTTTGGTATCCCAAAGGTTCACAAATCAACTACTGGTTCACCTATGAGGCCGATTGTTAACTTGTGTACCTCTAAAACCCATTCCTTGGCCAAGTACATTAGATCTTAAGATAAAAGGTGTTTTAGAGCAATATGAGCATCTTTGTCAAGATTCTTGGGATTTTCTTCTCAAAATGGGTGGAGTATAGTTTTCTGACAACTGAAGTTTCTTATTGACATTGTTAACCTATTTAATGTTATTCTCCACAATGTGGGATTAGACTGGTTCAGTGAATTTTTGCATGAAACAGGATTGTTTAGCAATAATGAAGTCAATATTTTATCCACCCTTATGGAAGTTGTGTTAATGAAAAATTTTATATACATTGATGGGCAGTATTTTCATCAAACCAAGAGTGTGGCAATGGGGGGATTTTGTGCCCTGGTATTCGCCAATGTGGTACTTTTAAAATGGGAGAAGAAATACCTGCTTGAAAAATTTATACCTGTTCCCTGGAAATTATACTTGTGATTTTTGTATGAAGAGTTGTATGAAAGGTTGGACACTAAGGAGGGAGAAAAGGACCTGTACTGATTGGCTAGACAGAAGGCCCGAGCTAGGAACGATGTGCAGCAGGGAAATGTGATAAAGGATAATGAGGGAAACATACTCACAAGTGAGGAGAGTGTGTTGAGGAGATGGAAAGAGTACTTTGAGGGATTGATGAATGAAGAGAATGAGAGGGAGAGAAGGTTGGATGATGTAGGCATAGTGAATCATGAATTACAATGGATTAGCAAGGAGGATGTAAGGATAGCTATGAATAGAATGAAGAATGGAAAGGCTGTTGGCCGAGATGACATACCTGTGGAAGCATGGAGGTGTTTAGGTGAAATGGCAGTGGAGTTTTTAACCAGATTGTTTAATGAAATCTTAGAACGTGAGAGGATGCCTGAGGAATGGAGAAAAAGTGTTTTGGTACCAATTTTTAAAAATAAGGGTGATGTGCAGAGCTGTAGTAACTACAGAGGAATTCAATTGATCAGTCACAGCATGAAGTTATGGGAAAGAGTAGTGGAAGCTAGGTTAAGAAGGGATGTGATGATTAGTGAACAGCAGTATGGTTTCATGCCGGGAAAGAGCACTACAGATGGAATGTTTGCTCTGAAAGTGTTGATGGAGAAGTACAGAGAATGTCAGAAGGAGTTGCATTGTGTTTTTGTAGACTTAGAGAAAGCATATGACAGGGTGCCTAGAGAGGAGTTGTGATATTGTATGAGGAAGTCAGGAATGTCAGAGAAGTATGTAAGAGTGGTACAGGATATGTATGAGGGTAGTGTGACAGCGGTGAGTTCTGCAGTGGGAGTGATGGATGCATTTAAGGTGCAGGTGTGGTTACATCAAGGATCAGCTCTGAGCCCTTTCTTATTTGCAATGGTGATGGACAGGTTGACAGACAAGATCAGACAGGAGTCCCCATGGACTATGATGTTTGCAGATGACATTGTGATCTGTAGTGAGAGTAGGGAACAGGTGGAGGAGACCCTGGAGAGATGGAGATATGCTCTAGAGAGAAGAGGAATGAAGGTCAGCAGGACTAAGACAGAATATATGTGTGTGAATGAGAGGGAGGATAGAAGAATGCTGAGGATGCAAGGAGTAGAGGTGGCGAAGATGGATGAGTTTAATACTTGGGATCAATAGTTCAGAGTAACAGTGAGTGTGGAAAAGAGGTGAAGAAGAGAGTACAGGCAGGATGGAGTGGGTGGAGAAGAGTGTCAAGAGTGATTTGTGACAGACAAGTACCTGTAAGAGTGAAAGGGAAGGTCTACAAGGGGGTAGTGAGACCAGCTATGTTATATGGGTTGGAGACAGTGGCATTGACAAAAAAGCAGGAGCTTGAACTGGATGTGGCAGAGTTAAAGATGTTAAGATTTGCACTGGGTGTGATGAGGGTGGACAGGATTAGGAATAAGTATATTAGAGGGTCAGCCCAGGTTGGAAGGTTTGGAGACAAAGCCAGAGAGGCAAGATTATGTTGATTTGGACATGTGCTGAGGAGGGATGCTGAGTATATTGGGAAAAAGATGCTAAGGATGAAGCTACTAGGTAACAGGAAAAGAGGAAAGCCTAAGATAAGGTTTATGGATGTGGTGAGAGAGGACATGCAGGTGGTTGGTGTGACAGAGTAAGATGCAGAGGACAGGAAGAAATGGAAACAGGTGATCTGCTGTGGCGACCCCTAACGGGAACAGCCGAAAGCTGATGATGATGATGATGATTTTTGGATGATATCTTTATAGCATGGGACCATAATGAAAATGAGGCCCATGAGTTTATTGATTATTTGAACAACACTATGGACTTTCTGGAGTTTACCTATCACAATAGTGAAGCTACCAACTATTTGGATGTTTGACTAAGTAAGGATTACTTTAGGATTTGGCTGCTTAGCAATGTTTATAGAAAACCTACCTATTCCAACAGCCTCTTGCATTATGACAGCAACCATCCTGACAAGCAGAAGAGGGGTATTGATAAGGGGCACTATATTAGATTGGCCCTTATGATATCTGATGATTGTTTGCTGGTGGAGGAATTTAATAAACTGAAGGCTATGTTTATGGCTAGGGGATACCCTAGGTCCCTAAGTTGTGAGGTACATCAGGAAGTGTTACACATGAGAGAGGGTGGTTACTTGTTTCCACTTTTTGGTACTGCTAGAACTCAAGTGGTTAAGGAGTGGGTTACACTAGGAACTAATGAATATTCTTGTTCCTTTATTACGACTTTTACTCGGGAACATGAGGTTGTTACTGGTATATTGAGAAAATATTGGGAGGTTTTTTTTTTGCTTTGAAGGGACTGGTCAGGTTATTGGAGCAAGACCAATTATTGTGTACAGGAGAGGGAGATCTCTTAAGAATTTGCTTTAAGGGAAGGGAGACCAATAGGTTTCTACTAGTAGGAAGAGGGGTATGTTCAAATGCAATTGTTGTGGACAATGCAAGTATATTCTGGAGGGTGATAAGGTTCAGCTTAATGGAACTAACATTTTTGCTTCCTTTCATTGTAATTGCAACACCAAGGGGGTAATCTACTTGGCTAAATGCCAACAGTGTAAATGTTTTTATATGGGGAAGACCCATTGAAAGTTTAAAGAAAGAATATATGAGCATATGACTATTAGAAAGATGGACACAAATAGCTCTCTGTATAAACATATAGAAAAATACCCTGAGCATAGGCTTGTCTTTTATGGGTTGGACACTGTGGTAAGGAATCCTAGAGGTGGGCCTTGGGAGGATTTAGTTGAGGAGAGGGAGGCTTTATGGCAACTCAAACTATGGGCTAATGTGTTCCCTGGGCTAAATTAATGTATTTCAATAGCCAGTACTTTGAGACTTCTATCTTACGAAGTATAAAACAAAAATGTTTTAAAGTTTTAAAAGGTCATGTTGTTTTCCTTTAAAAATGGGTGGTGTTTAATTGGGTTAATATCATGTGACTAAATGAGGGGGTTTTAAAAACCTGCTTTTGTATGTTGTAACTAGATTCTGATGAAGTCAGGTTTGTTCTGACAAAAGCACTTAATCAAGTTTATTAAACATTTTTTTAGTGGCTGCTACCTTCATTCCTGAGTGCTGGTTTTGTTTTGTTTTTTTTTTTTTTGCTACATTCACCCCCCCCCCCCTCAACTAGCTTTCTTCCACTACCCTCTTGAATCCCATTATTATTTCTGCTAAACCCAACCTGAAGATGTCCCTGGACAAAATGGTTTGTTACCAAACCTCATTTTCCAATAAAATGCATCAAGAGCAGAAACAGAAGTAGTTGTAATTAAATACTGTATCAGTATTTGTTTTCTGCCAAGCATTTTAATATATCAGCCTCAATTCATCCCTAGTTTGCCACCTAAGTCTCTAATGGACACAGGGAGCCTATAAATGGTTCATATCCCAGGCCTCTACTTGTAAATGTTTCACATTCCAAGCACCTTCTTTCACTTATCAAGGGTACCAGAACTTGTCAGAGATTTTGGATGCATGTTTAGGCTTAAAAAAAGGCTCTTGTGTTCATTAGCCTAGTGGACACCTATGCCCCTGTGAACTTTTCATATTTAAACTAAAATTTAGACTTCTGCTAGATAGTTAAATTCCTCAGCTACCTTGGCTAGAGTTATGATTTTTTTTCCGACTCTGCTGCCATTCTTAGAAAAAATATGATCTGAAATTTAGTATTACAAAATATCTGTTTAACAAATATCTCATCCAAGAGAAACAGTTGGCAATGAAACTGTGATTGGCAAAACATGCAAAAACAGTAAAATCATGCTACAGTGTCAGCTACCTCAATCCTGTTACATCAAAGTTTTTTCCTTCACATATTCAGAACGTCTAGCCAAAGAAGTATAATTTGATGATTATTTGATGAGTAAATTATTAAAATGCATGGAGTATCAAACAACAAATCAATTTATTAAAAACATCCACACATTTTTCTGCTGCTGCTACCCATTGCTGCTTTCAAACAAAATTCAGTCTAAAGAGGTCTATAAATGCAATGATTGGTATTACTTGTTAAAAGAAATCCATTGCCTCTTCTCAACAATGTGCCATTATAAGGAGAACCAGAGCAACATTTTAAAACAGAACCAGGGATGTTTCATTTTTGTTTTTTATTTTTATAGTTTAATATTGAAAGAAAATCAGGGAAATGTTAAAATGTGAATAACATACTGTTATACAAGAATACTGCATTGCATTTTCTTACCCACCTGTCCAGCCTCAACTGAGCTTTAAAACTTGGTGGCTTTTGAGCTGCCTATCCTTACTGTAAATATGACTTTTAAAACTTCTTCTTGTCATCTCATCTGTTCATTCTTCTGGGCTCTGAAAGATCAAACAGGGAATGTTCTCCACTGTTGAAGCTTGAGCCAGCCACTGTCTCATATTATCACTCAGTGTATACTACAGTATTCAAAGTATTAATCCCCCCTTTTTTCCATCTTACTTTTAAAATCTGTAACATCTGGGACAAGTCTGCCTATCAGAGAAGATCCTAGGAAATGCTTCTCAGGAATCAGCTTGGGATTACTTCTTTTCTCCTGATGACAGTAGGGGCAGAGGGATACTGATTTAGGATGATCTCTAACTGTACAGTGTGTATGGGACTTCACTGAGTGAGCTGGTTGCAGTAGTGGTAAAAACAGTTTCTGTGCCTTTGTGCAGTTTGCCTTTCTGTTGTATTCAGCCTGCTGTAGGTTATATTCAGGATAACTATCAAGAGACGATAGTGGCAAGTTAATACTACTTTTCAGGAAACAGCCTGGTGTCAGTGCTACTCTTTTGCTTCTGATGAGAGAAGGAGAAATTGTGATTGATTCCTAGCTGAGTGCAGCTGTGTTGAGACCAGCACTATCTCAATACTAAACAGAATCTCCAGTAATTAATTTCAAACTTCATAGGCACTTTTTCCCCTTAACCCACATTAGTAAGCTCTTAGAACCATGAATTTGAACTCTCCAACCTTGTCTTTAGCAAATTTGGTTGAAATGGACATCCTTTGACAATGTAGCAATTGCTTTGTGCTTACTGACAACTACTTACTACTTAAAAAGACAGTGTGTGAGAGATGTAGTTATATAATGTTATTTGAGGCAAAGCTCTCACACAAAGCCATGATAGATAACATGCAAGTTGTCATTACTACACATCAAATTAAACTAATCACACACAGCTCAGCCCAAACATGTAGACCTGCATTGTTGATACTCTTAAAAGAACCTGACTAAACCAAAAAGACCCCGAAAATCAAACCTAAGAAAACAGTACCATTAGCAACCTCACAAATGGACAACTCAGGCAGCGCCCACGATGAAATATACATCAAAGAGTGACACTAACTCAGTTCAAAAGTGCATAAGGCAAACTTCCACTTTCAATTTCCTAGTCCTAGGTGACTTCATAGTGAGACACATCAGTGCACCACTCACCAGGCTATGCAAGGTGTGGATAACAGTAAGTTGCCTATCAGGTCCCTGGATTCGTGGTGTCACACATGAACTTAAGTTTGTGCACCACAAGTACACATATAGCACACTCATCATGCACATAGTTGTACATGACTTGAAACTGCCACCACAGACAATATGAAGAGAGACGTGATGCAGCTGTCAGAATATGTTGAAACTAGCCATGATCAGCATTCTACCATCACCAAGAATGATGCTACAATATAAATAAATGATTGTAGACTCCAACAATTGCCTTAGTTTCTAGTGTGATTCTAAGAGGCTACAATATATATATATATATATATATATATATATATATATATATATATATATATATATATGTATATATATATATATCAGCCTGGGAGAAGATAATAGACAGTCCTTAACTGTTTTGTCATGGATGTCCTGCACCCATCCCCAAACTCTTTTATATATTGACAAAATCTTTGTTCAGCTCCACAATGCCCTTTTAGGCAGTGTAAGCCATCTAAAGCTTCCAAAATAACAAAACAGAATCTGGATAACATAAAGATATTGCTGCACAATGCAGGGAGTCTTAACAAAAAACTCTACTCCCTACAAACATTCCTTACCCAGGAAAACGCTGTTATATAAATTGTCACAGTGATCTTGTTCAACATCAGTGACAGCACTCCATTAGTGCAGGGTTTCAATGCCTTCCATGTGTCCAGACCCATCACATTAAGGCATTAATGATGGTGGTGTTTCCATACTCATAAAAAAAAAAAAAAAAAACATTTAATTTCACCTCTAGACTGGTTAGACAAGATAACTACCTGCAAATCCTCCTTATCCAACTTACTATTAGCAAAACCCCTTATCATATCATAACTAACTATAGAGCCCCCCCATATCCGCCTCAGCCCACTCCTCCTGCCTCACCAGTATGGCATCATTATGTATTAAACCAAACACTACCTTTCAAGGATACTTCATCTAACCCTCCATTAACTTAGAGACTTATCCATCCTCAAGCTTGTATGCCCAGAAATATTTGCACTTTATTTATACAAACTCTTTGAACCAGTTAATCCACAGTCTAACAAGGGGTGATAAAATCCTGGATTCGCTCCTTATAATATGGGTCCCTAGTCAAATTAGGCCACAGATCAGTTATATTCATATAACGACAGTAGCTGAAAATTATGTTACAATACCACAGAATTCAGAGAGTATGCCAAGGTTAATCTATTAAAAGTGAATAATAAACTCACTAAATTCAAAAGCCCTTTCCATTTTAATGATCCTGCTGCAGAATACTTTACCATCAAATTCTATTCACATTTAAATAGTTGCATAGATGCATCTTTCCCCTCAGAAGTAAACACAATAACAAATTTAAAAATAAATTTCTATAGTGGAACCCTATTAAAGCAGGTACTACAATAAAAGAAAAATATAATTCCATGCAAAAATAAATGTAACTCTCAAGACACCATTAATGCTCTTGTTAAACTTGACAAGGAACTCTGAAACCTGATCAATTGAAACAAGCCAGATATGATGTAAAAATAGCCACTCAGGCAGTGGATAACCACAAAGCCTTCTTAACTGGTAGAAATCTTCAAAACAGTGCTCAGCACTGCACAGAGCTAATAGTAAATGAAATCACATACTCAGACTCAGAAGACATAGCCAATCTGTTAGCAGACAAATTTAGGTTAGACTTCACCCCTCTCTCCCCTATGTTCCTGGATCACATATCTGCATGTATACCCCTCTCCAATCTCCCAAGTCCTCAAGGTGCTCTACAAGGCCAAGAATTCTACTTCTGTGGGGCTGGATAACATACTGGGCAGCCTACTGGTTATTCAGTATTAGCCTCCAAACAGACCTCATGTCAGATGAATGGAAGACAGCAACAATTATCACCTTGCATAAAGTAAGGGCATCAATGTACCCAGGTAATTATAGGCCCGTAAGCCTGACTAGACTCAACTGTGAGTGCATACATAACCTACAAACTCAACCAGCTAGTATGGTTGCAATAGGACCAGATTCAGCTGTGAGGCTATGGAAAAGATCATTATGGGATTAATAAACAATGACATCGGTAACCTAAAAACTCTCAACCCTAGCCAGTTTTGATTTCAATAAAAGCAGATCCCACTTACAGAACCTGATTGACTTATTCAAGAAAGTTACTGAAGCAATAGTTGAGGACAAATCAGTGCACACTGCATGTCTCGACCTTGCAAAGGCATTCAGTGAAATTCCACCCTCAGGTATCATATAGAAACTCTCATAGCTAAATGTAAATCCCTGAGTAACTCATTGGATATAAAAATGTCTCCCAAATAAAACCCAGGAAATTAGGGTGGGTGGCTCTTTCTCCTCAGGGTTCAGTCCCAGGTCTGCTCCCTTTTGGTATTTATGTCTCTGGGGTCAAAGCAAATGTTAAGGGTTTATGGCTGACCAAGTCTGAAAATGGCTGTAAACTTTGTGACTTCATGAACTCCCCAGAGGGCACCACTATCATTCAAGAGAGCTTTACTCAAACAAATAGCTGTTGGGAAAGCCATATACTAAACCTAAATGCCAAGAAACATATAATCATATCCTTTGGCAGCCATGACTGCACTTGTAACTATTTCATTGACAACACACCCCTGAAAGTTGAGCCCATAGTCAAGGATCTGGGAACCTATGTTGATAACAAACTGCCCTTTGTTCATTGTGTATCCATTATTGCAATGAAGTCCTTTTTTATAGCACAACTTATATGTAAAGGTATGATGTTCTGGCCCAGGGATCTAATCATTCCCACTGTACTAGGCTCTCATCAGGCTGATCATTCTATATAATGGCCCATTCATTATGTACCTGTCCAACCACTTGTCCCAGCTGGGCTTTTTAACTCAAAAACTCAAAGGCCCAAGTCATAAAAACTATGTAGACCATCTCAAAGTCTTATCCTTAGTTTTGGTGTCATACAGGCTAAGAGAGGACTTCTACCTTACATATACAGCCTCATTACACCTTATCATGTCAGACTTATTGCACATTTACAAGTCCTGTGTTAGTGTGAACACCACTCAAAGGATTTAATCATTTCTGTAATAGAAACAGAGCATGATGCATGGAGAAGCATGCATCACAGAGAATACAATTACTAAGGAGCTGTCTTGCATTCCATATAAACTGAAATGCTTCTACACTGTTCAAACATTATTTGGACAAATGGATGAGAAAATATGACTTCATCCCTGGTTTAGAAGCTGTGTTCCTGAAGGATAGAAACAGAAAGTAACTATGCCTACATATGGTTTACTATCAAAATTTAGAAACAGATTTGTTTGAGTAATGACTTAAACTAAAAAAAAAAGTCGAAAATGAAAATACTTTTTAATCAAAACAACAAATATGGTAATGTGGATAATTTGAAATTCAGTATTATAGACATTACCCAACGTACCTTGACTTCTGCTGATTTCCTACCAATGTTTTGCAGGGGGCAAGCTCCCCTGCACCCCCCACACCTTCTGCTTATTATATATACAAACTCCAAGATTGCACTACAGTGAGGAAATGGGTAAATTTCCTGATCCCCACTGTAGTATGATCTCCAATCAGAACATCAACCTCATATGAGTGAATGCAGACTAGCATTTGCTGTTGTGGCTTTTAACATGTACAAATTGACATTACGGAAACTTGGAACCATAATTTCAACCTTCCAGGTTTTGCATAACTGCCGTACAACATTTTGATTGTATACCCCTATATAGCCTTGTTCTACTTGCCTTTGGGTTATTCATACACAAAATATATGGGGTAAAAACTATCAGCGGGAAGCAGGACTAGTCTGGTTAAGATCGTCCCAGATCAGTAGCCTATCTGCCATGAACTGTGATTCAGTGGAATATGATTTAAGATCCAGTGTAAAAAAAAAGCAGCAGTTTTCCATTAAAACTACATTCCACAAATATCACTACAGTATGTCTGACTGAAATATATTTGCATTATGTAACTCACTGGTGTCATGGTGACATGAAAGCAACAGAATGATAATGAAAGTGCTCATCTGACAACAAAGGGAAATCTTTACTTACTTACTGTGTAGGACTGGATAAGATCTATGTATGCAATTAGATTAAGAAAAGGCAAAATAGAAAGACGAAGAATGATGTATACTGCAGTTATTGTAATGATTGAAATGGCACAGATAAAAAAGCCAAACCAAGAAAAAAAGGTTAATTACAAAATAACTGTAATAACAAAATAACAGTGATACAAACATGATAAATGTTTATTAAAAATAGAAAAGTAACTGTGATAAAAAAGTCACAGAAAATACAAAGTTTACTTAAAAAATGCAATTAGCTTTTTTATCCCTTCCTTTGGGACATCTTCACTCTGCAAGAGTCCCCATGGCAGGTCTGAAAGTATTTCTTATGATTTTTTTTTTTGAAAGCTTACATTTGTTATTGCTTTCTTATGATTGAAAAGAGGATTAATAACTAGTGGTAAGTAGTACTAATGATGCTCTGCAGTAAATCATGCAGTAGCTATTGTACTGCAGGGTGTAGCTGAACTTTCTATATCTGGTAACTTAACTAGGGATCAAGTTCAATGCACATCTGCAGCATTCTCCATGCCGTCTCATTGTGGACTGGCTTGTGTTTTTACTGCCTTTCATACTATATCAATAACTAAAATAGGCTTTGAAAAGGAGGCAGCATGACCTATTCCATACTGTGAGATATTGCTTTTTTGTCTGCAGCTTACAAGAGCATCATCCTTGCGGGTTGTGTGCACAGGTTGTACATCTGTCTTTAGAATGAATATATTCAGATGAAAATGTATGTTTAATGCTGTCAACTTTTTAAAACTGTAAATGTTTAGCAGTGCTCATCAGTGCATGTATGTATGCTAACATCCTTTATAAGTTAAGTCCCACAACTCAAAAATTACAACTCTCTCTGTGAAAATATATTACCACACTATCCCACTAGGGTTAATAAAAGGCTATTATCAATAAACGATAGGATGGCAAAACTGTCATCAAAACATTTGGAACTCTAAATAAATGTGCATGAACTGATGTCCTAAACACTGCCACACCATCAAACATTACTCTAAGGTCAGTTCAAGAGTATGGATACCTGGGATTAGTGCTTGACTCTACCCTGACACTATAAATTCACACACAGAGTTTTGTCATAAAGGTCATCTCCCAAGTTAAAGCCACATGTTCACATGTGATGTTAAAGTTAAATAGCTAAAATTTATTAATGCCAAAATTCAAATATACAATCCACTTATATCATAAGACTAACATTGTTCAAATCACTGTTGATGCAGTCTGTCATCTTATCAGCCTTATCAGGCTAATCCCCACTACAAACACCATTATGTCCCCCTTCATAAAGCCAATTATCTATGTATTCCAGTCAGACCTATTCTCCTTCTTTCCACACTTACCTTCAAAGTCATTCAGGAATACTTCTTCTCCTCCCTTAGATTCCAACTACAAATTAAACACTCTCACTAGGCTCCCTAAAACCAAAACATCTTTGCACAAATCAGGCCCTCATTCAACCTGTGAAACTGGAAAAGAAGTTTCATCTAAACTCTTCCTGCAGACCTGAACAGGATCTCACTAGAAATTAGACAATTTGCTAATCTAAAATCATTTCAAAGTAAGCTTCTTCACCACAGCAAGGAAATGTATAAATGTGCTTGCTTTACTGAGGGTGACTAGGCTGGGTATTTATCACCATATTTCCCTCTCACCATTAACTTAATGGCCACTTTCATACTGTCTCAAGTCACAGAAGCTTACAGCTGCATATATACTGCTCCCTTTCATCACTCACCCTAGCTTCCCTTTCTCCCCAAGATCTCTTCTTAGTTAATCCTCATTTCCTCCATCTCTGGCAAGCTATACATCTCCCTACATTCTCACTCCTCAGTTCTTGTAACTCCCTTTATGCTTCACTGAATTCAGAGTATAGTAGAATCATGCTGCATCACATCTAATGCTGTCTTACTACTACAAATTTTATATTTTGAATGTATTCCAGATTATACCCTTTCCTCCACTGCATACTCTTGTTGTCTCACTATGTAGATTTTTTTTATGCATAGATTGTAGACCTGAAAAATGGGTCTATGACATTTCTTTGAATGGCTATTCAGTGAATAGCCATTCATTGAACATGTATTTATCAAAGCCGCTTTTCAGCAAACAGTGAATTTTAACTAGGGCACACAAGTGGTTGACCAACTGAGCGACCACAAAAAAAAAATGTAAAACCTGCCAAGGTGGGGTGCTATCTCTGTCTGCCAACCATATGAACCCCCCAGCCATGACCACTTTGCTCCCTTCAGAGAGCTCATGGTGGGCACCAGAGCTGGATCATGGTAAAAAGAGTGCCTTGGCAAGGGAATTGACCAGACCACCCCCCCTCGCAGCGATTCTGGTGTCCAAGCAGCCCCCTCCTCCCTTGCACCTTAAGCAACTGCCTAGGTCACTTAGTGTTGAATCCTCTGGTGGACATATTATGCAGGTAGCAATCTGGATTTTACCTTTGAGCCCTATCTCTGCAACACGCAAATACATAGGTCCCAAGCCCTGTTCAAGAGTAGAGTGCAAGTGTGCAGCACAGGGTTGCCACTTTCATTACTCAAGCCTGTAAATATACTCTGAGAAAGAGATACTTCCCATTAAGTTCTCTGGTCTTGTGTGATTTTTTTCTGTTTCCATAGAGTTTATTCTGAGATACACACACACACACACACACACACACACACACACACACACACACACACACACACACACACACACAGACTAATACATATATCTATCTATGTATCTATCCCAGGATTCAGCAAGCAGCCATGCAGGAATAAATTATTCCTGCATGGCAGGGACCATTCCCGTACAGCATGGCAGCACACATTGCATATTCATGAAGGCGTGCTGCCTTTGCTGTTAAATGGACATGTAGTTGTGTACGAGTGCAGGGGGTGTGTCTGAGAGCAGAGCTTTCACAATACATAGACCCCTGAACTATAGAATTGCCTTTCGGCAATTAAAAATGAGCGAGATTTCTCATAACACCCCCAACCCATCAGGAAAACAAAAATCAGAGTTCAAAGGCATAATGGACAATCATCCCTACCAAGCATACCTCTCAACTGTACAGATTTTTGCAGAATGCCAAGATGTTTGCCTCATATTTTTGGTGTGTTACCCCTAAAATGTGTACCTGTCTGGAAAATAGCTGAGGATTAAAGTCATTAAATAATGACAATACATTTGAGTTTAAGATTCCACACATCCGTCGGAAAATTCATGCTAATGTAAAACCTATTATTCTATCAAATTTTTAAGTTTGTAAGAGCAATATTTAAAATCTGCTCCTATTTGTCCCTCCATCATTGTAGGCTTTGTCCAGATATTTTGCTCTAAGAGGTTGAGAGGTATGCTACCAAAAAAAACACACAAGAGATTGAAGAAGCAGTCACCATCCAGATTTACTATGCTCCTAGTACTTCGGCATCAAGCCTTCCAGGGAATAATTTCTCATAAGGATGGTACAGATTAAATACATTTCACTAAACCAATTAGTCAATTACTCAATCAAGCCAAAGGTTATTAGGATAACACAGGCAGCATAAGCACATAGCGCACACCTCCCAACCTGTCAGAGTAAGTAATGTGGACAAAGCCAAAAGAGACAATTGTCCCACAAAGCAGAAAGCTGATAAAATAACAGGTTTAGCATTAGCAGGGATATTATGAAGGGTATAGATAAAATGGCACAACAAAACTTTTTTTTTTGTTATAAATGCTTCTTTAAAGTTTAAGCGTAGCTGCGCGGGTGTGCCTGTTGCTTAACTACGCTTAGTCCACCTTAAACAGCACAAGAAGTTAAATAGCAAGAGACATCCAACATAAGCAGTATTGCAATAGTGTAGTGCTTAAAGCGTACTCTTTACAAGCAGCCATTCCCGGTTCGATCCACACTGTAACCAATTCGCATTTTACATGTGAAAGCAGTGCATAAACATTTTTTTAGTATTACCTACTAAATAACATATATTTGTTAACCGGAGTACTGCATTAGGTCCAGATGTGAGGTGTCAGTTTAATAAAGTTGTGAAATCCCCATGTAAACACAAGTGCCCCATACAGTATAGTCACACATGATTAAATTTAATGAAAGCATATTGGGGGATGTCAGGGACAGTAAACAAATTTATAATATGTAATGAATGATGACTCAATGCCATTCAGCAGATAGTCTATAAAATGAAAAATAAGGAATGTTAAGCATTGCACAGCTCTGCTAACCAGGTGTAAGCATTGTGTAAATAAGAATGCTAAGCAATGAGTAGCCCAGCTAAGTGGATTTGCCCATTGGTAAGCAGTGCTGAACCTGTTCCTTTAAGCAATGCCAACCTTAGCTAAGCAGGTTTGCCCGTAGCTTAGCTTAACGCAGCATATTCAAAACCATCCAATCATGGCAAAGTACAGGAAATCAGCCACATTTATTTATTTATTTCCAGTTTGATTACCGGGGAAGTCCATTGGGCTTAGATTACTCGTTTTCAGTGGAGACCTGGGGAGAAAAGCTCCAAGATACATAATACGGTAAAGATACAAAAGATACAAAAGTATAAAAGATACATTATATAGAACAGTTTATAAATATATACATTCAATGTCATGAATAATCAGCAAAATTCAGTGTGGTTTTTCTTAAGGGTTATACATTACAGATTCATCTGAGCAAACACTCTTATGTTGTAGGTGTGGAAACACTTTACATACACACATTTAAAGTAAATGTGGAAACACTTTACATGTACTCATTTAAAGTGAGATGCTATTTACAATATTTACAAAGTTGAATCATGTGATAAGTAGCTATAGGAGTTGCAGAGAGCTTAGACCACTCATAGGAAAATAGCTTTGAGAGTTATAGAGAACTTAGGAACCTGGGAGAAAACCTCCTGGGGGCATATACTTAGATAGAATTAGGTAGGGTGCATGCAGGTACATTTCCATTTAGTGGACATGTGTTTGAAAAGCTGGATTTCAAGTTTTCTGAGTTAGATATAGTTCTTAGAGTGGAAGGGAGAGAATTCCATTTCTTGCCTAGTGAGAAAGAGAGGAGAAGTTGGCCAGCAGGACATTTGGGTTTATGGATAGAAATTAAGATTTGATGTTCAGATCTGAGAATTCTGTTAGGGGTGTAAGCGGGAAGGATATTTGTCAGAGCTGGACATTTTGTTGGGGGAAATACAAGTCTGTGTGCAGTGGTGAGTTGGAGATAGTCTAGGTAGTTTGTGAGTTCTAGCCAATTCATAGATTGTAGGGTAAGGCAATGATGGGTGGAATTTTTGGATTTGGTGGCAAATTTAGAGATTTTATTCTAACAGTTTTCTAGTTTGAAGGTGATGGAGGAGGACAGGTTAGTTTGGAGAGGGGATCCATATAATAAGGAAGGAAGAAGATAAGTAGTGGCCAGAATATGCCTAGTAGAGTTGGAGAGAAAGAGATTGTTCTGGTAAAGCATACCTAGCTTTTGGTGGGTTTTCTTTATATTTTGTTGAATATGGATATCAAACTTGAGGTGTTCGTCAATAGTAATGCCAAGTAGTTTAGCAGAAGGAACCACTTCTATAGGTGAGTTGGTTTGACTAAAGACTTTGAAAGCATTTTTGTCATAGGAGTAAGTCTTTGTGGGAGGGAATAGTAGAATTTATGATTTATTTGCATTATGAGAGAGGTGGTTTTGGCGCATCCAATTTTCAGTAGTTGAAAAAGCAGTTTGGATTTTAGTCAGCAATTAAGAGAGGTTTGAGGCAGATCAGACTAAGGTTGAATTGTCTGCATATTGAATGATTTTAGCAGCAGGAATAGCAGTGTGAAAGTTATTGATGAAGATTTTAAACAGCTTAGGCCCAAGGATGGATCCCTGTGGTACGCCAGTTGGGGTAGATAGGAAGGAAGAGGTGGAGTTCTTCCATTTGACTGCCTGTGATCTGTCTGACAGGTAACTAGAGAACCAGGATAAAGTGTTTGGTGAGAGATGAAGGTTTGAGAGATGATAGAGAAGGTGTTTGTGGAAAACAGCATTGAAAGCTTTAGAAAGATCGAGTGAAACAGTAGAAACTAAGTGTCCTGAATCTCGGGCTTGATTGACATTTTCTAGGAAAGAGAGTAGAGCGGTTGTAGTGCTAAGGTCTGGGCGAAGCCATATTAGGTAGGTGTAAGAAGATGGTTTTGGGTCAGGAAAGGCTTATGTTGGAGGTGGATGCATTTTTCTAGGATTGAGGAGATTGGCAAGAGCAGAGCAATTGGGCAGAAGTTTGAGATGCTGTTTTTTTTTTTGCCTTCTTTGTGAAGAGGAAGAATATAAGTTGAGCATCAGAGTTTGGGGACATATGATTCCTTTATAGATCTGTTAATAATGATGCTGATTGGGAGAGCTATACCATCAGCAGCACATTTTTAGGAAGGAGGAGGGAATATTGTCTGGAGCATTAGAGCAAGGTTTAAGTTTGGACAGAAGTATTTTTATAAACTTAATGGAGACAGGTTTGAGCTTGAACATAAGGGGTGGGTTGTTATGGAAGTTAGATGGAGAAGAGTGAGGGACTGGTGGGTTGTTGGGGAAAGTCTTGGTCAGGTCAGAAATAGTTTCTATGAAAAATGAGTTAAATTCAGAGCCTAGTTCAAGGTCATATTTACTTGGGTCAGGACAAGGGTTATTCTTGGAACCTGGATTGAGAAGTAACTTTATTGATTTCCAGAATTGCTTGGGTTTTTTTTTTGTTATTGGACTGGAGCTTAATATAGTAGGATTTTGTTGTCCTTAGTGATCAGCTGTTTTGCAAGGTTATGGAGCGGTTTGTATTGGAGCAAGGTACTGGGCAATTTATTGTTTTGGTAAAGCTTCCATAATTTGTCCCTTTGATGTATACTTTGTTTTGTATATTTGGATAGCCAAGGAGCTGTATTAGTTTTTATCCTTTTGTTTCTTAGTAGGGCTAGGGAGTTTAGAGTGTCTAGCAAGACATAGTTCAGGTAGTCTATAGCATTGGTCAAGAGGAAGGGTATTTAGAATTTGTCAGTTCATTTGTTTGAAAATATTTGAGAAAGTTGTGGGGTTGAAGCTACTGAGGTTGCAAGTGAGAATGTATGGTTGCTGGTGTGGGATAGAGCTAGTTGAAAGATGAATGAAAGCTGGGAGTTGGTCACTAATGGTGCCAGGAATTGTGCCAGAGTTGGTTGTTTTATTTGGATGGGAGACTAGGATCCAATCAATAGTGGATCCAGAGTGATTTGTTTTGTTGGGTCGGGTGATGGAGAGGATTATTTGAGTAATGTTATAGAGGTTAATGGATAGGGAGGGAGAGGGACTATTGACTATTCCAGTCAATACTTACATCCCCAAAAATGTAAGTTTCGTAGTTGATTTCAGTTGATGCCCATAGGAGAATATCTTTGAGGCTAGAGATATTGTTACCAGGTGAGATACATAGAGCAATGATGCAGATATTCTTGTGTGTATTCATTTTTTAGTAGTCCAGCTGTAAGTTCAGTGTTGTTAAATTGAGGAATTGGAATATGGAGGGGAATTAAGGTAAGAAGGTTAGAGTAAACTAAGGCAGTGCCACCACCTTTTTTATTTAATCGGTCATTTCTGAGAGTATGAAATCCTAGGGGCAGAATTTCAGAGTCAGATATATAGGGTTTGAGCCAAGTTTTGGAGATGGCTAAGATGTCTGGTTGGTTATGGCTTAGCCAAGCTTGAAATTGGTGAATTTTGTTGTTAAGACTCTGGGCGTTGATAGTAAAGGTTTTAAGGGTGTTGTGGGGGGAGGAATGAGATAAGAGGTAGGTTTTGTTAATAAAGGGACTAGGACCAGGGTTGGGATGGATATCTCCAGCTAAGACTAGGTTGTTAAAGGAAATAACCTTTAGCCATTTAGGTTTGCAAAGTAAGAGTTTAGGTAAATCTAAGATTAGTTTAGGTGTCAGTATCTTAGCTGTGGTAGAGAACATTTTAGGGTGGAATAGGTGCAGCGGGTTAGGCTGAATGAGTGAAGAGGAGATAGAATGGAAACGAGAGTAAGATTGAAGGTGAAGGTGGGTTTGTGTGGTAGTTATTGTTGAAGGTAATATTGGACAGGTATTGGAGGAATATGAGCTGGTCTAACATAGGGGAATTAGGAACACAAGGAGGAAGCAGGGGGCCTGGAGGGTGCAGAGAATTAAGGAGAGCATATCTGTGCAAAGGGAGAATGGTAGCTATAGATTTGGAAAATAGAGATTGCTATGAAGAAGAGAGGGTTTAGAAAGAGATAAAGGTTTTCTTAGAATTGTAAGAAAGAGAAGGGGACTTTAATTGCTAGCGAGGTAGAGAGTGGGATGTGTTTTAGTGGGGTAGTTGTAAGTAGGTGGAGTAATGAGGGGAAGAACTGCTATTGGGTAATTAGGCTGGCTGAGTGGAGAAAGGGAAGAATAAAGGTAGGTGTGCTGGGGGCGGGTTGTAATTGGGGGCAGGGTAGGGGAGAGGAGTGAGCCTGCAGGGTAGTGCCACGGAGAAGGAAGCAGAGCAGAAGCCAGCAAAAAAACTATCAGGGAAACAGGGAGCAGACACAGAAGTGAGGAGGTACTAGGGGTAAAGGTCAGGTTACAAACCTGTGTAGAAACTAATACAGGGGGTAGTAGATGCAGAGACAAATTCAGTGACTGTAGCAAAAACCGGGAAGGAAAAAGGAGGTACAGTTAAGTGAGAAATAGCAAGGCTAGTAATACAGGGATACGGCAGCTATATAATAGAGGTATTTAGATTCTAGGGAAGGCTGCTAACATGCGCTCAGTGGGAAATACAATAAAAGTACATTTAGTGATATGTAACACAATAGAGTACATACACATTGCAGACAGGACTTGTGGTACAATAGTAGTACCAGTAGACAACTTCAATATCCCTTAGGAGGTTCTTTCAGAGGCAGGAAATCTGGGGAATCCCTTAGCAGAGTTGTAAACACCTGGGGATTTTAAGCAACGCACAACAGGCTGTAAAGGAAGGAAATAGTTTATGTTAAACAAGTTAAGAATCTTATGGATAGCAGTGTGGAAAATTGATTTGCAAAACCTATGCTAACAGACTATAGTTGGATAGTCTAGAGATGTGTCTGTAGTGAGGGTAACCTAGAAGAGAGTTTGATGTGCAGGTGAGAGTACGTAGGAGATATCTACACAGCAGCAGTGCCAAAAAGGCTTGCAATGCAGTAAAACAGTCAATATAGTTAAGCAGGCAATGTCGTTAGAACAAAAACAAGCAAAACCATGGAACGATGTAGCATTCAAGTACATGCAGTTGGTTTATGTACTCCCGCTGTAAAACGAAGCACAGTAAAGTATGAACTGCAGTTTACCCAGTACCATGAAACTGTACAATTAGGCTCCAGGACTCAGGAACAGAGCATAGGTAACATTTAACTCACACTAGAGCAGCAGCTACAGCTCTCACGGACTGTTTCTGTGATGCAAGCAGATAATAGCAGATAATACACCCACTGAGTTAGTTTAGCCAGATAGCATAGCCAAGGCAGTAGGCCATTATTACAAACATAGAGAAGGCTGGCATGTATTTCAGGCATGTAGGACAATTATACCACTCAGGGTCATTTTAGGAGGCAAGCCTTGCTGTTTTTTTTTTAAATATGACAAGAAAGTGCAACAGCTGAGGTACACACAGCAGGAAAGTCTCACTGACACAGGAGTATTAGGAAAGAATTCATAGTATTGTGCAGGGGAGTCTGATACCGAGCCAGCACAATGACTCTAGGATGCAACTAGGGCCACCACTACCATTCACCCAGTCAAGATCCACCCAGCCAATAAGAGTGTTAGAAACACATTCTACATGTATCAGGGCTCAAAACGGGCTCAAAACCTTGCTTTACTAGATAATATTCCCCTTTTTAAACCGCACAGGTGGGAATACAGCTCATAACTGGTTGCTGCTTCCCACTGTAGAAAGGATGGCTGAAGTTGGAGAGGGATTGTACTTCCAGGCACAGAGCTGGGGCATACAAGAGTCCAAGGACATGGTAGGACTCCTGCTAAAAGAACAAGATGAGAGACTGCTGCTGGGCCAGTACCAGGGTTTCCAATATAAAGCGGAAGCCTGGGACTGTCTCACCTGTGATCTCACCAGTGCCACTGGTACCCCTCAGACTGGTGAGCAGGTCAGACACTACTATGCTGACTTGAAGCAGAGAAAGAGGGAGGTCTTGGGTAAGTGATTCCAAGAAGCAAGGCAGATGGGTGATGTCCCAGCAGTGTGTAAGTAGTCATACCATTACTGTTTACTAAAGTCCAGTGTGTGTATGTGATGGATAGGTATGCCTAAATATGTCTCTATTTCCTTTACAGCTGCAGCTCAGTTGGCTGTGAATCAGGAAGCCCATGCAAGTAGGCTGCAAAGGGTCTATATTAAAATCGCGAAACCTCACTTCCGCGAAAATGGAAATGTTGACACATATATAGTGAACCGCAAAAACATTGAATGTCCTGAAGCATGAAATTTGAAATGTCAAATCGTCATAGTTGGCCCTTATCCGGTATAGCTCCCTAATGTAAGTGTGCGTAAGTGCGTAATAGTTACGGACCTTAAGGTTAGAGTGCAAGTTAAGGTAAGTGCATACATAGTAATACATGCAACCTTTATTTTGGGGTTAGAAGTAGGGTTATGTTAAGTGTATGTATAGTAATATAGTTGTGTAGCTGAATGTATATGTAATTTATACTTTTCCTGTAGTTGAGTGTTGTTTGTTTATAGTTAGATACATTTATGTGTAGTGAATGTTTGATTAGGATATGGGATATATGGGTGAAGTTTAGATATGGGGAAGTGTGGATTTTTTATTTTGTTTGGATAGGTAGTATGCAGCAGGGGCTGGGGTTGGCCAACTATGACGATTTGGCATTTCGAATTTCGCGCTTCAGGACATTCGGTGTTTTTGTGGTTCACTATATATGTGTCGACGTTTCCGTATTCATGTAAGTAAGGTTTCATGATTTTCATATAGACCAGCCTGCAAAGGCTGCATTGCAAGGCTGGTGAGTAACAATCCTGCTTGTAGTAATCATACCAAATAAATATAAAGTAGTAGATAGATTGATAAATGTGTATTGCATTTGCACATTGGATCCACACTCTGATCCTCTCACTGCAAAACATCTGACCACAGGCACTGCTAATGGGGGTGAAGGGGCACAAATAGGGATATTTTGTAATTACTGTGGTGGTGCTGTGGTAGCATTGTCGCCTCACAGTAAGACGCTGTCCAGTTCAACTCTCAGCTAGAGCGTCTTCTGCGTGGAGACATGTGTGAATGGGCATACCTTGGTTGAATGCTGTGCATCAGGGCTGGTAATGCGGCACGTAAAAATGAACTACCAATCATTAGCGGACCGGAGTTCCACTGTGGCGACCCCTAACCAGGAAAAGCCGAAAGACACAAACAAACAAACAATCCCTTCCTCCACTGCTAAACAGCTCTGCCTTGCAACACAATAACCAGCACTTGCAAGTCTTGAACCCAGGACCCTGCACAACATAGCCAGAACAAGTTAACAGTAAGCCACCTCAGCTGTAAGATGTCAGGATGATATCTCTAACAAATCATGCAGAACAGTCTGTCTACCATAGGGAATATACAATGTGGAAGCAGTAAGCATTCCAAAGATACATATGCACACTCATATATACTAATATATATATATATATATATATATATATATATATATATATATATATATAAATATATATATATGCATACATACATATATTTACATATAAATATGTATATACACATACATACACATATCAATATATTACTACTTATAGATATGTATAAGAAGAGTATATATAAATGGTGCACAGCATATCAAACAGGTATTATTCCTACATTTGCCACCTTTTAAAATGGCCAGTGTTTGATTCTTTCCTACAAATGAGAATTATTGCATGAAAGATATACCCAAACACAATGCAAAGGATATGACACCACATACAAGTTTGCATACATAGAAATGTTTATTTGGGTACTATTTCAGTTGTTTATGCCATTTCTTATGGCAGTTAGGTGCTTGAAATATATAATAACTGATTAATGCAACTGTCAAGCAAAACATTTGATACAGTAATCTGAAAAACATAACATACTTTCTTGTCCAGGCTAAGGTCTTCAAGTAGTACAACAGTAAAAAAAAAACACTTGTCTTGAAGATAAGAACCAAACAACACTTAATTACAGATTTAGTTAAGCAGCCTCCAATTACACTCAACTCAACCACTCGGGGGAAAGTATTAGTTGTCACAATGTAAATGTATCTGTTACATAACAAGGCTTAACTTAAAACATCACTATCGCACTGACAAACAGAACTGTGTGTAATATAGTAAGCTCTAGCCCACCACTGTTCCCATGGTGAAATGTATGAAAATGTACAGCCATATACCTTAACGTTTCTTACTACTGATATCCCTCACATGTTGTAACAGCCTAGGTTAAAAACATTTAATACCCCACCCCATAAGATGTCTTAAAAAAGGGCGTATAATGGTGTTCTCCATACACTGACCTCCTGACTGTACAAGGACACACATGTTTTGTCCAGCTGTAGCCATCATATATATATGGACCCTACCCCACAATTTATGTGGGCATTCACAGCATCACTGGAATGATAGCAGGAATGCCATCACTAAATAATGATAGGCCATTATCTAACAACCTCTTACTGCATAAGATCTGGACAAAGCCTGGCATATATGTGAAGGACACTGGCTGGAACACAGTGACATATTTGCAATATTGCTGTTATACACTGTGAAAGTTGCTGGTGTTACAGGATTGGTTGCAACATACCCTTACTCAGGAATATAAAGTCAGAAACACAAATGGAGGTTGCCATGTACTGATAGCAATCAATGGAGAGAATGACACTGACATGTCAGAGACAAGACCTGTGTGGTGAACAGACAAAACATAAAAGCCAATCCTCTGGCCATCATGTGGATAGGCCCACAGTTGAGAGCTATGCAGACAGACTGCATTCCATGCAAAACTAACATGTACACACAAACCCTGTAAAACTAACAGTATTCAGTGCATAGAACAGCAATGCTCATACTGTCCGTAGGTCTGGAACCTTATACAATCATGTAGTTGGCCTGTGTCCACAAGTCCTGTTGTAAGAGGTATTTCTACCTGCTGTCTGTAACACTGTGCTCACACACAGGAAGGATGCCTTCCATACAAGAAAGGTAAAGGAACAACACCCACATGATGTAGTCATTTATAGTAGTGGGTTGCTATGACATTGGCTATTGGAAGTACTACACAGCTGGCTGCATGGAAATAGAAATTGGGGAACACCAATTGGTGCAGAGGCCATCATCTAATCATGAGCATCACCTACAAAAGCCATGCTGCAACCTATTCAAACCAGCCCAATGCCTGTAGTGGAGAGACAGAAAGAGAGATAGAGAGAGAAAAAAATACTAAAAAAAATAATACTACAAAAAATAAAAACAAGCAAACAAACAAAAAAGATATCCAAGTGGTACACAGAAGAGAGCACAATAATAAAATGAGTATATGAAACAAGTATGCATGTAAATAAATGTAGTACTTGGTCTGCAATAATGGGATAGATGATACTGAAAGATTTATATGTGCCATCAAGACTTGTTGCTGTAATGATGTCCTGATGAACAACTGCTATGGACATAGCATCTGGCCTTGTGGGCAGTGGGCCATACCTGTCAACTGTGCAGGTTTGCACAGAATGACAAGATTTAAGCCATCATAGTGTTTGTTCTGTTCATCCAAACACATATATTAGTCTGGCAAATAGCTAAAGGTGAAAGCAATGAAGTCATGATAAACACATGAGTTTCAGACCCCACCACCTTCAGAACAGTCATGATAATGTGAAATGTATCATGCACAAACTTCATAGGTTTGTAATAGGCTTATCTACAATCTGTCCCAATATACCCACCCATTGTTAGGCTGTGTCCACATGTGATGCTCTGTTTCATAGCAAGGCAGAAGATTGCAGCTGTGGAGGAAGGAGGTTCAGAGTGGGGACCTAATGTCTGAATGCATATATACATAGACATGTATGTCAACATATATACAGACACACACACACACACACACACACACACACACACACACACACACACACACACATATATATATATATATATATATATATATACACACACACACACACGTGTATGTCTACAAATATACAAACACATACACACACACACACACACACACACACACACACACACACATATATATATATATATATATATATATATATATATATATATATATACATTTTTCCTACTGTTGAATGACTGAGCTGCATGATATGTTTGAGAAAACATCACACATATCTACAGCTCAGATGGCTTACTGGTAAATTGATGTGTCTATGTTGTGCAGGGTTCTGGGTTAGACACTTGTAAAGGCTGATAATTTATTTGCTGGCCAGAACAAGGGCTGTTGGATACAGAGTGGTTAAGGCACCTGTAAGTAGTTGTAAGTGGGTGTGAAATGTACAGTTATGTATGGTGTGAAATATGTGTTGGGAACAGATTGCTCTTTTTTTTGTTAAGATGAGAGTGGGATGTTGGGGGAGGATAGTAGGTATATTTGGGGAGATAGGTTGGGTCGGAAGACAGACAAGACAGCATACATGGATGGTATATGACACATGTGGTGGCTAAACACCTTGGACTGGGAGGGGTGTTTGGAAACTCAAAGTCCATGACCCCCCAAATGGAAACAGTGAGACTGAGGTCCCCACCCATGGGCAGTCACCACTACACCTTCACAGCCCTGAATGTGCCTGTATGTGGGCTGAGCAGAAAGGGCAGGCTGACCCTCTAATTGTGTCATGAGGGCCTAAATGTGGTGTAGCAGATCCCCCAGTTCTCTGTGGAGCTCCTTATGCACCACACCCTGGACCTGACTTCAGGTGACAGGATCCTGTCTGTGCGCTCTCCCACGGGGGGGGGGAGCACCATCCCCTGTGGTTCTTCCACTTGAAGGTAGTGCAGGACCAGCAGATGAGGAGGTCCCTGGTTGGGTCCCAGACATCCTGTGCCCTGGTGCCACGGCCAGATGAGGTGGGAGAGGTGGTTCTGCTGGGAACAGCCTTCCCAAACATGCTATTGTATTGCAGTTTTAGAACATATGTGGGCAGTAATGGTCAACACAATCCAGGATTAGTTATAGCAGCATGCATAGATATTCCCATTAACCCAAAACACCAGATTTGGAATAGTTGCATAGCACACACAGCACATGCATATATGGAACCACAGTGGCCATTACAATGGCATGCAGGTTACATTGTTAGCAACAGGCCACCAATGATAGTGTTGCAGCATGGAACATGAATAGAAACACATTTCAGTATTTGTTGCACAACAAGATATATGTCCCAACAGTAGGTTTGGTGTAAACATACCCATTGATTTGTGTGTTCAGATTATTGTTGCAGATATGGTGGGGGGGGGGATGTCAATTAACAACTATTATATCCTTGCAGTATGAGGTCCTCAGACCTTTTTTTCCTGTTTTTGTCTTCCAGGAACCATGTCATGGGAGCGTCTCCCTGCTTATACTTCACAGGAGAATGAAATACTAATTAACTACCTCATGCATCATCACAGAACCCTCTTTGGGCATACGGCCCATGATCTGCAGGAGAGGACTGCCCTGTGGAACAAGCTTGTCCACAGTGTAAACAATGTCAGCCTGCATAACTGCAGTTATGAGCAGGTGCGACATTGTTCCACTGACCCATCTGCCATGCTCATCAGCATGCTGCTGCAGTTAGGAGGGACCAGCTAGCCACAGTGGGGGTCATGCCATCCAGCCCCCACTGACACATGTTGAGGAGCTCCTTGCCAGCCTTGGGTCTCCCCCCCACCAGCCAAGCCAATACATTGATGATAGCATTGTGGAGATGGGTGCTACCCACACAATGGACAAGGAGCATGCAGATAAGGCCCCAGGGCACATTAGTAGACCAGTGTTTCTTATCTATCTTCATCTGTAAAGAATCTTCATGCATATGTCAGATAATATAGTCTGTTGCTGCAGTGAAGTAATGAACAGATGTGCATAATTTCTAGTATTGTGTGTTTGTACTGTTGATGTACTGAAATGCTGCTCCCACCCTGTATCAATGCAACATGTGTGGCTACTGACATTACTTCTCTCACACAATTATGTAGGTCCCTCTGATATAACTCTGGGGCAGCAGCCTGTAGTTGGTGAGTATGGAGTTTTTTTGTTTAGGTTTGCCAATACACTGGCCATGTTATGGCCATGGTATTTGCCATGCACACATTTAACATACCTACCTATAATGCATGCTGTACATGTTCACTTATTGTTGCTGTTAACTGCACTGCATCACATTGGCCACCATGGTGGCATATCTGAAGCATATGTAAGAGTCCTACAGTATAACTAACAACCTGTCAATGCAAGATGTGTGGACAGAGGTGAACAAAATGGTGGAACAAGTGGCCTACAGAAGGGATATGTCTGAAACATTACTCTTTTACAGTGGCTACAGCAGTGTGTATACCACTATTACAATGGCAACTGTTACAGATCTACACAACGGCATATCACAATACCACATTCCACAACTTGTACAACCTGTAATGTGAGCCTAACACGAGCAATGAATGTGTAATATGGAATCCTATGTTAGGACAACAAATATGGAGAATCCATACTGTAACAAACATTGGAAGCATATATGTGCACACACTCCAAATAACATATTGTGGAAGCAGCTTTTGAGGTACTGACAGCATTCACTCTTCTTGAGTATGCACCTTCCATCAAATACAGGTCCTCAATGTCACACCAAGTGATTATCTGCTGTCCAAGAAGTATGTCCATGACATTTGCCCACTCACCTGCAACAGAGGCAGTTGCGGCTTGCACACATCTTACAAACCATGGAATGGATACCATATCCAAAAGGTAGCACTCAGGAGTGGGATACAAAGCCTTACCTCACCATTGCCTATACCATGGCAAACAGTGCAGACAGTCATGTATGTGACTATGAAGTATGGGACAACATTAATGTAGAAAATAAACAGATGCCCATCCAAGACAGATGACAACACATGTTGCAAACTGGTCATGAAGGCTGCCCAAAAACATGCAGCAACACTGAGGGACTTGCAGGAATGTCTAGCAAGTACTGCCTGTGCAGTATCTGTGTTGACAATTGCCTGGATTCTGCATAAGTGTGGCCTATGGGTTAGGGTAATCAGATGGAAGAGTTATTCTACAGGAAACTTCATCCAGGGCTCTCTACAGGTAGCATATGCATAACATCAAGTCTCCCAAAGGCATCTGTTGCAATGTGTAACGGTATACCAAGACCAAGGCTGAAACCTACAGACAGTATTAATAAAGATACATGTGCTGCACAAGCAACACCTCACTCCTCCTCAGGCCCACCATCCCCATCTGTACCTTGTTGGTGTCAGTGTACTCCTTTAGCTTTGCTGTTCATTATCAGGAGATAGGCTGGTAGACATGGTGTTCTGAATTTGGGACACTGCAAAATGACACTCATGTGTGGCCCATACTTGTCAAGCATTTGCAAAAAGGCTGAGGATGGGGAGGGGTGTCATCCTGAAACACAACAGTGAACTGAAGCATACATCCAAAGCTCACTAAGAATAGCTGTATCTCAACACAGACAAGGTCATGAATTGTGCCAGACATAACTCTGACTCCACAGCAATAGTGAAGGTGCTGTGTGACCTCCAAGTGCTGTGCACATGAACTGACCTTGCAATCTGGCAGAGTTGGGGGACATTTGTAGGGCAGAGTGACCAAATAATGGCAAGTGAAGTTGGGCCATGCTAGTATACCTCTTCCAGGAATAGTGACTGCTGTAGTTCACTTAACAGGTGCTGCTTAAGGGTGTGCACACTTATGCAACCCACATATTGTATGCATCTCAATCAGCAGCTGCACAACTAACACATTTGTTTGATACTGCATTTGATTGTACAGGTCATATGTCAAATATCAGGTGTGTGTAATGTTAATATATGCAGTATTGTGGCCCCATTGCATATCAGGGAAGAGGGTGGCATGTCAATACGGGTGTGTTCACTCCTCATAGCCACAGTAAGCTTTGAAGGTTGTCAGTGTAATTGGATATTATTGCTCATACATGCACTGCTGATGATGAGATATGCAAATCAGAGGTCAGGCATTCACTATTGACATCTGTCCTCATATCATCCCAGGTATGCGTCAGACAAACACATAGGGGTTGAGAGCAGAGCAAATATAACTACCACACATATGCACATTCAGCAATGGTGTGTACACTCATGAGGTATGGTGCACAGTACATTCCAGGCTGCTGAACAGGTATACAGCAATACTGTGTGGGTCTATATTAGAATCTTGAAGGTTTAATGCTTCGAATCACTAAATATAGAACTTTAGTGATCGAAGCATTAAACCAGCAAAATTCTAGTAGACCCTGTAAAAAAAAAAAAAAAAAAAAAACAAGTAAAGGGTGTTTAGGCAGGGAGGCAAACCCCCCACCCCTGCACCCCCCACACCCCCCGCTAATTAAATATACCAACTCCAAGATTGCACTTTAATAGAGTATGGTGTGGAAAGGGAAGATTTCCCTTTCCTACACTGTAGCGTGATCTCGGAGTTGGTATATTTAAGTAGCAGGGGGTGTGGGGGGTGCAGGAGGGCTTGCCCCCCTGCCTACAGTCATTAGTTTTTTTTTTTTTATTTTGGTCCTAAAAATATTTTATAGGTGTTCGATCGTTTAATAGTTTGATGCATACAGTTCGATGTTTATGCATTTGAACTATTAAACTTTCACGATTATACTATAGACCCATACTGTGTACATGGGTGCAGTATGTTCCAGGGGAAGGGGCATAACCTACTAACACAACTCATGCATCACAGAGATGTATTATGTTGGAAACAGGGATTGAGTATAGCTGCAGTGCATGCTGTTGAGTTCCATATGTCATGCATGTTGACAGTTGGGTAATGAGAGGTCTGTGTAATATCTTTGAGCTACCTCACCTGTAAGTGTGTGTGTGTGTGTGTGTGTGTGTGTGTGTGTGTGTGTGTGTGTGTGTGTGGCACAGGCATGTATCGAACGTTATAACAGACAGAGTCTGAGGCTCCAGAGGGCTACTCATTCTGCTGTACTTGACAACTTCTGTGATCTTGCAGATGCCCACCATTATTTTGCAGAGGCCCTGGATAGACGGTTTGGTGAGATGGTGGGAATCCTTGACCATGCAATGTCTGTGTTAGAGCATATGATGGGAGTAGGGCGACAACCACATGGACGTAGGTCAGCAACACCAACAGGTGGAGGTCTACATGGATGTGCAAAAATTCACAGCCATTCCCATAGTGGCAGTACCAGCAGCAGCACTACAGGGGGGTGCTGTCCACACCACAACACAGCAGGCCACATGCATGTGGTCCTGGCCAGTCCCAACAGGGACCCAGATCCAGCAGACATTTGTCATCATCAGGGGAGAGTACCATATCTGGGCTTGTATCTGGTAGTGCCAGTGGAACCCCTGGCAGGCACAGTTCTTGAGTCTGTGGCCGGAGACGGTGAACTACACACCCTGGCATGTACAGTCTGCAGCTGTCCAACAAACCCCTGTATAGGGCAGCCACATGGCAGAATTGCATGCATACACACACACACACACACACACACACACACACACACACACACACACACACACACACATACACACACACACACATCACCAACACAGCTAGGGCACCTCCATACCTAAACACACTATATCTGCACAGCCCAATTGACAAGGAAATGCCCTAACACACACATGATGTCAACCAAATGGCTCAATGTAGGTCTCTGGCAAACCCACAACACACCCTGTGCATATGATGATACCTGTACCACATCCCTGTCATCCATATCATTGATGCAGGGACAGGCTAATATTGTTCTGATGCACAGGGTGACTGTACTAAGGTGTAGAAATGTAATGCTGTGTAACATGTTTACAGCAGGAAAGTTTAATGCTTACATGTCAGGATGTATAGCTGTCCAGCCATAATGCATTATAGCTGTTATTAACACTGACTGATTGTGGTCTCCATAATGTATTCAGTTTGTGTTGTAGGTGTCTATGTGTCAGCAGGATGTTGGTCTGCTGTTGTTTTCTACAAGGGGTATGGCACTGTGGTGACACATTGACTGTGTCATATCCTGGATACAGCTGAACACAAGTAACAGGTCTGTATAACAGTTACTGCATGTGCCACATGGCTGAGAGGTCTGAGCAGTGTATACAGGTGAGTGCATGGTGGCTGATATCAGCAGCCCTTCTATAGTGGACAATGGTAAGGGTACTGGGTGGCACACGCCACATGTTTGTGTATAACACACACACACACACACACACACACACACACACACACACACACACACACACACACACACACACACACACAGAGGCTTTAGTGTTGATGCAATACACAGAAAATACTGTACACATGGATGTACTTACTTTTGCAGTGAACCAATTTTAGCCTATGTAATTCCACCAAGACAAAATAGGCAAAACATCACATCAGTAAATAATCAGTCTATTAGTTTAATGTCATTGACGATGGTACTGGCAGGGTATATGTCCCCTTCCCCAATGTAATGCAGTCCTGGAGTTGGTAAACATAGGTGTGCTGGTGCGGGTGGATCAGCCCTCAACTTTGAAGGGTGTGGGGTGATGTAGAACTGCACATAGTGTGATTGACAACTACTTAATCTATTAACATAAACTGTACAGTATTACAGCAGACTAAGTGGGGGGGTTTGTACACAACAGTAACCCCAGTGAGGGTGGCTGTGTCCACAACATCCAGACCCAACTATATATATACCAAATCCAGTATCGCTGTACAGTTATACAGTGGGGAAGAAGGCATTTACTCAACTTCTACTAGTTTTGATGGAATGAATTTCCCACAAGATGATTCCTTGAAATGTTAGCATTTGCCAGTCAGTTCTAGGACAGATGACCTCCTGGGACATGTTGTTGTTGTCTTTTGGCTTTTCCCGGTTAGGGGTCCCCACAGCAGAACTCCGGTCCTCTAATGATTGGCAGTAGATTTTCACAAATGCTGAGGTGCCAGCTCGACATTCAACCTTCAACGCAGGGATGCCCATTTATGCATGTCTTTCGAATGCCCACCCAACAGCAGGGAGGACATACAGACTCCACACAGAAGGCACTCCCTGCACTCCAGCTGAGAATCGAATGTGAGAACCTCTTGCTGTGAGGCAACAATGCTACCGCTGCACCACCGCGGAGGTCATGTATTTTCTATAAATCAAAGTAGATCCCTTCACATACACACACATACACAGACTTACTTGGCAACACTGAGAGTAGAACCCCTCCCTAAGTACTTATTGCTACTAGTGTGTTTGGCCTTAATTGCACACCCCACACAGCTTTTAGGATGAGGTGTGTCCCGAGTTTCTTGTTAAGTGAAGAACATAACCAGGCCTTGTACAATATATAATGGGAGATGTACTGGGTGTTAATGAACAATACATAGTATGACATACTGTCATATATATATTGACAAACACATAATAGTCATAGAAACATCCGAGAAACCTGGGTTTATCAGTGCTAACTACCTTGTGAATCCATTCTATTACAGATAATTTACACACAGCACATGCATCATTGGGCTGGGTAGTGTAATCAGTTACCAGTATGGTTGATGGTGACAGTAGTCCTCATACAGTGGACCATGGGACACACCCTCTCAAACTCAGGAACCTCACATGGCCTTCCTGAAAACATTGGAGGGGATAAATGTATCTCCAAACACCATCATACTAGGTGACTTCAACTACCCTAATATAGACTGGGAACACTACTCAAGCCCAAACACTATAGCCCAAAGGTTCCTGGAGTTCATAAACTCAAATGCCATGGAACAACTAGTCACCATCCCCACAAGAGGAGAAAACATACTTGATCTCATCATCATGAACATGTGATCACAATGTTCAACACCGGAAGTATACCCCCCACTGGTGAGATCAGATCATAAACTAATCTCGCTGGAGGTCCTCATCCCGCCCCACCTGAAATAAAAAGACCACAGTGAAAACTTCTCAAAAGCCGACTTCACACTTCTAAAAACTAGTGTGGTCTCCTTTAAGGCCCCTGAGCCAGTGGTAAACATTACTCAAACCGCTGAATCACTTACAAATGCCTTCTACCAGCACCTACAGGACTGCATGGATCAGGCAATCCCAAACAAAACTAAGACTCTTTGTACCAAAGGCAAGTCCAGTCTGGTGGACCCCAGCCATAAACAAGCTCTACAACAAAAGGAGGAAGCTACTACAGGATAGAGCAAAATCCTTGAAAGGTAAGACACCTTTGATCATTATAAGTAAAAAACTAAGAGCTCTCATAAAATCATCCAAGGCAAATTTTGAGAGAAAATCGCCAAGGACTCAAAAGACAATCATAAGGCCTTCTTTAGCTATGTTAGAAACCTAGGAGGAAACTCCCAGATATGCACAGAATTCGTTCAAAATGATGTGAAGATTACTGAACCTACACACATTGCCAACATACTGGCTGACAGGTTCAGTGCAAACTTCTCCCCTCCCCAAAAGGAGAGATATCTATACCAGAGGATTGTAGCCCCCAAACATCTCCAACGCCCAGGTGAGAACTGCTCTCCAAGGCAAAAACACAGCATCCATGGGAACGGATGGTGTCCCGCTGTGTGCTCCACTTAACTCAATGAGGAATTAAACCCGCAGTTAGGACAGCTGTTTAATCTTAGCCTCACCTCAGGATATGTACCCAAGGAGTGGCGCACGGCGACTGTGGTCCCACTTCACAAGGGCGGTGCCTCCACCGACCCTGGAAATTACCGTCCCATTAGCTTGACAAGCCTTATCTGCAAAGCCATGGACAGGATCATAATGGAACTCATAAATAAAGACATAGGGAACCTGCAGACTTTGGATCCAACCCAGTTTGGCTTTGTCAAAGGCAGATCATGCCTTTTAAACTTGGTTGACTTTTTTGAGACAGTCACCAAGGCCATTGATGAGGGAAAGGCAGTCCATACAGCCTACCTCGACCTGGCAAAGGCCTTCGACACAATACCCCACTCAGGTATCATCAAAAAACTCATCAGCTTGAATGTAAACCCATACATCACAAGATGGGTTGCAAACTGGCTAAGTGACAGAACCCACAGGGTCAGAGTTGCTGGAGCCATGTCAGACTCAAAGCCTGTCACAAGTGGTGTCCCACAGGCCTCAGTCCTGGGTCCACTCTTGTTCGGCATCTACTTTTCTGAAGTACAAGCAAACACAGGAGGGTTATGGCTGACAAAGTTTGCAGATGACTGCAAACTGGGCGCCATAGTCGAAAACACATCTGACACAGATATCCTTCAAAAGGGCCTCACAGAAACGGATAACTGGTGCCAGAGCCATGGCCTAAAGTTAAACGCCAAGAAATGCATAGTCATACCCTTCGGGAAAACAAGGTTACCCCTAGCTACCATATAGGTGGCAATCCACTGAGCACAGAAGAAGTCATCAGGATCTGGGGACCCAGGTTGACAGTAGCCTTCGTTTGACACTCATGTTGCTAAAGTAGTTAGGAAAACCTTCTACGTTGCCCACCTGATCATGAAGGGATTCACATCTAGATCAAGGGAGGTCCTTGTCCCCCTGTACTCATCACTCATTAGACCTATGATTGAGTACAATGCCCCATTCGGAATGTATCTGACCCGACACCTGCAGCAGCTGAAAAGGCCCCAAAAGTTCCTCACCAAAAGGATAAAGGGTCTCAAAAATATGTCTTATGCTGCCCGACTGAAAGAACTCCAGCTCTATTCAGTCTCATACCGCTTGCTCAGAGGTGACCTGTGCCTGACATATAAGGCCATGTCAAACCCAGATTTGATGAATATGCTTCACCTCAAAAAATCTAGATCCCTCAGAACCACAAGGGCAGGAAACTTAAACCTTGACACGGTTATTAATAGAACGTGCTGGAGGGACAGATTCATCACCCAGAGACTCCGTATGCTGTGGAACAAAATCCCGGTACATGTGAGGCAGAGCACCTCGCTGGCCTTGTTCAAGAGGAATCTTGACCAATGGATGGGAGATCGCAGATATACCCCAGGGATTACTTCAGTGTCACTGCTTGACAGAGGCACAGCAAAATAATAGGCATAGTTTTATTCAAACTAAAGGGGTGGCGAAAGCCACATAACTATGGGCTAGGCTTATAAATGCCCTTGGGCAGATAGCCTAGTATGAACCTATGAACCTATGAACCTATAAAGATGGTGTACCCAGTACCCACACCCCACATTGGATATTTAATACGCTGAAACCCATAATAATACAATGACATGCCCACAATCACACATTGGCCAGGACTTCAATACAACTCCTTGTCTATCTCATCAGTGCTACTACAGGGATATGTATTTATTGCACATGCCACAGGTATAGTAGTGTGGTGGTTTGTCATGGCTCTACTAATGTCAGCAACATCAATATCCCTTATACCGTATGGCCAGGTGTATTGTATTTGGAGAATATGGCCTCAGAGTGCTATATCCTACAATTATACACACTTGCACACATGCACACACTTTCCAAGACTCAGAAGGTAACCCATGCATATCTACCCATTTGTACAACAGTTTTGTGCTGGTACTGCAAGTTCCAGGTAGCCCATAGGGTGAAGAGTGTAACAAGCTACATTTAATGTTCATTACAGCCACAACCATTTCTAACTATGGCAGTGGGTGTATAGTGGGTGAGAAGACCCTCAGGGTATTATCAACTACAAGTTTACAAAAACACAGACATTGTTATTCTCAGTAATGCACACTGACACATTTGTCATTACTGGGGTCCATAGCTGCAGCTGTGCCTAGGTGTGTACCAGGATATTGTCCATGGAGAGATGAGAAGAGTAGGGGATGTGGGTATAGTGGTATCATGCCACTTGACATTTGTCAGCAGGCCATCTATCAATTGATGTCACATGAGTGATCCTCAGGGTGACAGTTAAAATGCAACATCCAATCATCTGGTTGTCCCTTGCATAGGGCCAGTGAGGTGCTCCAGTTGACATGTTGTTGTTGTTTTCTTTCAACATGGCCAGTGTCTGGGTTGGAGACCTGTTCCCAAGCATGTTCTATTGAATGTGGTAGTCTAATTGAGGTATCCATGGCATGGGGTACATACAGGGTGGGGGTTCCATTCATAACACAGCTGGGAAGACATGTCAGTGTCAGTCAAACATAGATTGCCTGTAAGCAGCCAAGATGGATACCTGACATCTACACATCTGTTCAGAGGACAGACAGAAATCAGCTAGCTGACAGGTTATGCATTAGGATGAATATTTTGACAGATAGATGTCTGACACTGATAGGTATGTCATTACTACATGACAGTAGCCCTCAATGACATGTCCTATACAAATAATAGTCTACAGTTACTATCCACATATCTGATCAATATCCAGTAGTAAATACTTAATAACACACAGCTCACACACCAAGAACACTATAGTCAGTACTCAGAGTCCAACTTTGTGTGCAGGGGTGTATGGTTTCAGTACCACAATCTGCAATCTACTCTTACTTGGGAAAGCACTGTTAACAGTAGTAATGTAATGATACAATACATGCAAATGTGACCTGGGATACTACCCATGTATGAAACACATACAAATGGAAAAGATTGTTGTACCAGCTATATATACTCAGGTGCCCCATACAGTATACTCACACATCTTGCTACTGTAATGACAGCTATTTCAACAGACTGGAATGTGATTACTGGTTACCAGGGCTGAACCATGCTTAGCAGGAGTAAGCATTGATTAAATGCAAATGCTAAGCACATTTGCGCACTGGTAAGTGAAGCTTACAAGGTGTAAGTGCTTATTTGTTTAACCATACGTTAGCAGTGCTTATCATCACACAAACCTCTGCAAACATACTTAAAGATGCTCAAAACTGCCTTAACCACTCTGTCTCCAACAGCCCTTGTTCTGCCTAGCAACAAAATAAAACAGCCCTTGCACGTCTTGAACCCAGGACCTTGTACACTATAGTCACAGCACTTAATCACTAAGCCATCACAGCTGTGAAAATGCTTGTTGTTTTTTTCCAATATATCTGTCAGTACACATACTGAATAGAAGTGAACAACTGCTTTGACTTCTACAATTGTGTAGTACTTGTTAGTGAAAATAGTGTTGAATCAGTATGTTGTTATATCTAAATATACACATATCAGATAAATATGGTGGGATACATCTGGGAAGGTATATATAAGACTCATGTTTAGCAGAAAGATAATACTAGAGGAAAAAAAACAAACTAGAATATCATTTTACCACTCTAAAAATACTTGAATGTATAAAGAAACATTGGAATATATTGAGACTAAATAAGAGCATTAGTAGTCTAATAGATGTGAAACCCAAGTATTCACTGAAGAACTATAAATCTTTGAAGAGACAGTTATGTCAAGCTATGGTCAATGATAGGAAACATGGCCCTCTAAGGTCAGCCATAGAAAAAGGTACAAGAAAATGTGGCAGATGTAATTTATGTAAATATATATACAGCACCTCTAAGTTTGAACATCCAGATCAGTTAAAGACATATGAGTTTGACATCAATTCCACCTGTGAAACAGAGCATTTAGTCTATTTGGCCCATTGCACAGTGTGTCGTAGCTTCTATGTAGGGAAGACAGATAGGTCTCTGAAGGAAAGAATATGTGAACATATTTATGCCATTCATAAAAAGAACAAAGTGAATGTTTGGCCAGACACACTATTAATAAGGACATGGAACATGTCTTTAAATGTCTAGTTATAGGGAGAACATATGAAAGTATAAGTGGGGGGATCTACTGAACATCACTGAAGAGCTTGAATGAAGCTAAGTGGATAGTAAGACTACGGGCTGATAGAGGTCCTGGATTAAATGAATACATACGCCTGCATCTTAAGATAAAGTCTAGGCAGCTTTTTAGGTAAGATGTGCTTTGGAATTACTCGTATGATAAATAACTGACTTCTTGTTATAGATTTATATGTGTTTTGGAGAACATAAGTGGAATATGTAAACATGTGCAGATATATTCTTTGTTTGTGATTGGAAATTGAAATGTACTAAGCTAAAGCCTAGGCAGCTTTTTAGGCAAGATGTGCTGTGGAGTTGTTTGTATGATAAATTACTGACTTGTTGTTACAGGCGTGCATGTGTTTTGGAGAACACAAGTGGAAAATGTAAATATGTGCAGATATATTCTGTGCTTGTGATTGCAAACTGAAATGGAATGAAAATTTGAATAACAATTTAGATACTTTATAAATAGGCTTTTAGAAGTGTGTATATATATATATATATATATATATATATATATATATATATATATATATATATATATATATATATACACATTCATATTTCTAGTTCAATTAATGACATGCACCTTGTAGGATGTTGCTTTAAATTGAAAGTGCTTGTTCACACCAGAACAATGTATTGGTTGGTTTTAATCATGTGTCTCAAGAGGATATTTAAACTAGGAGCTGTTTTTAAAATGTATTAGCCATCTGAAGAAGTGGGGTTATCTACGAAAGTGCTTGTGTCGAATAAAGAGTTTTATACTGGATTCTACAGCCATCAAGATCGACAGAGCATTTGAGCAACATTCATTTGGTCAACAGCTCATTTGGTCAACAACCAGTAGACAAGGCAAAAAGCAAGGAATTGCCCCCCTCCCCAATGTTGAGAGACATCATAAGATCATCATATTGAAGTACCACACAAATCACAGTGATGATCCTGTGGAATACAGCAGTGATATGATCAATAAACATGGACAGTCTGACACAATCTGTTCAGTCCAGAAGTATACACAGAATTCCTTAGTGCAAGACGTGTGGACCATGCTTGACAAAGTGGATGTTTACAGCCATGTAAATGGGGATATCACAAAAATACTGGAATAGATAAGCTCACACAGTTGATGCATTCACACACTCCTGTCTGTCCTAACACATATTAACCAGAGGAGCAGAGGACCCAAGCCATCATACTTCCCACTACTTAGTGACATATATCTTTACAGCATCCCACTGCTTTGTCAGAAATACACAACAGTTATGGTGGCCAGGCAACAGTACATTTGACAAATAACTGGACATAACATCACACTAGGTAAATACACTGAGCTGCTAGGCATGTCACAAAGCACTGTGCAAACTACAGCCAGACTGCCACAACACTGACCCAAGTTTCCTCTGGGGGGAATACACATGTACTTGCAAATATAGCAGGCACTACAGACATGTAACAACATGGAGTAACAGACACCAGTGTGAAAGTGCATACCCACAACCAATCTGAACACAGTCACAGTCACATTATGGTAAGCCTAATTAATATTACAATATATGGACTGTGTGAACAAAACCTCCCTCATATGTGCCACTCACACAGCAATCCTACATATACTGGCCCAGTACACAGTGTAGTCTGATGCCTGACTGTGGTATGGGACATGTGTCAGTCTGGCCCTACAAAACATGTACGCTGATAGGGTACCATTAACTGAAGCAACATGCAACATCAGATAGAACAGGACCAAGAACAATGATATCTACCACAGTCTGTACACAGGCCAAGTAACATATTCACAATACACACTCTAGCAACAATCACCATAAGTACACAGGCTTCACTACTGTACACACTACAACAGAATGTCCATGCTTTGTCCTCAAATATAAGGCCTACTATACATAACATATCTAGCAGTCTGATATCTCACTGGCTTGTTATCAGGTATGATGTCAGTAAATAATGATGCACTGTACATATGCACCTCTTACTGCATGATTTATGGACAAAGAATGACAGACTTGGGGGACGGAGGCACAAACACAAGGCCAGTATTGACATATTGCTGTGATAAATGGAGAAATTTCCTGGCGTATCAGGGTTTGTTGGAACATATCTCTTCTGAGGGATATGAAGTTAGTAGCTCGCATGGATGTCACCATGTACTGCTGCAATCATCAGAGTATGCTACTGCATTTCTAAAGATAGGAAATGTGTGAGTAACACAACACATGTAAGGCTCCAAACTCTGGCCAGTCTGCAGATAGCCCTAGAGGTGAGATTTTCCTCAACTGCATAATACTGTTGTGCCAGACTTTAAATCATGTAGAACAGCCATATCCATACAAACCCTGTTAAACCAACATTACTTCAAATGTAGAACAGCAATACTTACATTCTGTCCCCATGTCTAGAACATCCCCTCCTGTTTGTTGGCCTGTCTCCACAGTGTATGTTATAAGAGGCATTTCCAACTACCATCTGTGATGCTGTTTGTCAAACACCTACATGAAGTCCTTCTCAAAGTGAAGGAAAAGGACCAACACCCACATGAAGTGCTTAGTTATAGGAGTTTGTTTCCATGCAATTGGCTATAGGAATGATACCACAGCTGTTCCACATGCAATTAGTGGGGGACTGCAATATATGCACAGGCCATCAGCTGATCATGAGCATTACTTACAAAACTCAAGCTGTTGCCTATGCAAAACAGATGTACTTTTCCACATCCACCAGAGAGGGAGAGAGACAGAGACAGAGAGAGAGAGACAGACAGACAGAGAGACAAAGATAAAGTAAGAAAGGAAGGGAGTAAGACAGTAAGAGCCAAGCGTGTTTGCGTATGATCCATGGGTGAAGAGTGGTATCTGGGTATTATAACGGTTGCCTACATTGTTTACTAATCCATACTGTCACATAGTAATTGCACACGGCTGTACAAATTTATGGCTGAGGATTGTCTACAACAACTTCTACAGTGTTTGAAAACTGTTGGCCTTGTAATGTGGACAATGGGACATATAGGTCCTCAATATAATGATGTAGCAAAACCCATACTGCAATGGATCCTGTCATTACACAATCACCCTAACACCCACTAAGGATACTGATCACACACACACAAGCACACACTTACCAGTACTGAGTGTCAAACCTTACCTGACTATGTATTATTATTACAGTGTTATGCAGTTATTGCACACACCATGGAGCCTACATGTTGAAGAGCTGTCCAAAGGTATCTTTGAAGATGAGTGACATCAACAACAGTGCCAAAGTAGGGATAAGGGAAGTGTAGTGCGTGTGAATTCCACAAAAGCAGGTATTAATGAAGACACACACACATTATCACAGTTGGCAGAATCAGGATTTGAACTCCTATCTAACTAGTGTGCTGCATTACAGTATTATGCAGTTATCACAAGCATCACAGAGCTTATATGGCCAAAGGGTGATTTCAAGGTGAATGACATCAGCAGGCATGCTAAGGTAGGGGAATGGGAGGTGTAGTGATTGTGAATGGTTTCAAAATCATTAATCTCCACACACAAACGCACACACACACACACACACACACACACACACACACACACACACACACACACACACACACACACACACACATTTGCCAGTACTGAGATGCACAGGTTCATTGCTTCACAGGTGTGTAGTAGGTGAATGGGCTTGAAGGCTGTACAAGACTAGGCAAAGGGAATACCTTGGCATCGGGCCACATGGCAATGGTCTCCAGTGTGACTCAGGGGTGTAGTCCCTGGAGTGGTCCCCACAGGTGGGCATTGTATTCACCATCCACTCATCTGAGTTACTACTGTAGGTGGCCAGTGATGTGCACTGCTTCCCATGTATGTGATCTATATTCCATAACATGGACAGTGTCTGGGTTGTGCACATGTCCCATACACATGTTCTTTGACATGTGGAGGTGTACTTGAGGTCTCAGGGGCATGTTGTGTGTACAGATTGTTATCTTCTGATGTAGCATTCCTGACCTCATTTGGGGATACCTGGCTATGGAACTGAGGTCATGCTTGTACCTACATTGACAGCATGATACAGGTATTCAGTGGAGTTAGTGGTGTCTGTCCATACAGGGCATGTGTATAAGGCATAGTATTCCCTTTGTGGGTTACATTTGCAGACTCTACAGTTGTTGCAGATGTCCAATGGGGAACATAGCAAAAGGACCACTGTAAGCATTTATTTGCCTATTGTAGGGATGGAACAGGGTGCCATGTCCTTTTACTTACTAGATAACACACAGTCAGGAGATGTAACACATCACAGTACTTTCTGATGTCAGTGGCATGGTTGTGGTCAACAGGCATATAACCCACTGCAATCACACCTTAGTTATTATCTGTGAGGCAATATGCAGAGAACTACCAATATAGTGGTTGTTGCTTAGTCAAGTGTGTTTGTGTATGAGGCATGGGTGGGGAGTGTTTTCTGAGTAATACAAGGGTTGCCTATATTGTTCACCAATCCATAATGTCACATGTAGGGCTATGGATTGTCTACACCAGCATATCTGGTATTTGACATCTGTTGACCTTGTAAGATGGAAATTGTAATATATACTAGGTCCTCAATATAATAATTTAGAAAAACCCAGCCTACAATGCATACTGTTATTTCACAATCACAGCAACCACCACCAAGGATACTGATGATAGACACACACTTGCCAGTACTGGGATTTAACCCCCTACCTAGCTATGTATTGTTACTACAGTATACTGCATTTATCACACATACCACGGAGCTTATAGGATGGATGTTATCCAAAGTACTTCTAAGGTGAGGAACATCACCAGCCCTTGTAAATACTGGCATTGGGAAATGTAGTGGATGAGAGATCCCAAAAATAATTTTACCCTAAACACACATTTACATTTGCCAGGGGTGAGGTTCAAACCTCTATCTAACAATCTTTATGTGCCATTATGTTACACATTTACCACATGCACCACTGACCTGTCATGGATTAGGGTTAGCAACAGGTACTTCTAAGGTGGATGATATCTGCAGGACTGCTAAAGTCAGGCTCTAAGATGTGCACTGTGTGTAAATGGGGTCATAATCTTTGAGGTACACACATACATATATATATATATATATATATATATATATATATATATATATATATATACACAAACACTTGCCATAGATAAAACTCAAACCCATACCTATGTAATTACTGCTATTGCATTATTCCACATTTACAGCATGCACCACAGAGCTTATATGGTTGGTCTTTCCCCACAGGAGTATTTTAAGGTGACTGACATCAGCAGGCTTGCTAAAGTAAGGCAGTGGGAGGTGTAGTGACTGTGAATGGCATCAAAATAATTAATCCCTACACACACACACACACACACACACACACACACACACACACACACACACACACACACACACACACACACACACACACACACAAACACACATACACACACACACACACACACAATTTCACAGTCACAATGTCTGCGATTAGAACTCCTACCTAACTAGTATATTATGCTATAGCATTAAACAGTTATCAAAAGCACCACCGAGATTATAGGGATGAGAATTAGCCAGAGGGCTATTTCAAGGTGACTGACATCAGCATGAGTGCTAACATGGGCTATGGAAAGTGCATTGTGTGTGAATGGGTCATAAACCATTCCTCTGGAAACCCACACACAACACTCAGTCACACACAACTTTACATTTGACAGGACTGGGTATACAAATGCTAGATAAATACTGATTTGTACTATCATGTTATGCAGTTATCACAAGCACCACAGACACTATAGAGCTGAGGGCTACCAAAAGCAAATGTCTACAGTGATTGCCATCAGCACATCATGTGATATTGGCAAATTGGATGTGTCTTAGTTGGGACAGGCCTCGTGATGGCAATCTCTCTGTCACTGTCTGTCTCACTCTTCCCCACATCTGTGTGTGTATGTTTAACATATTATAGTGTGTTGGCTTTGGATATGTGTGAGTATTCCTGTCCAGTATGTGTGCAAAGCATGAATGGTGTGCAATGTGATGTGTGTGCACAGACATCTGCAACTGACAAATATGTATAGTCCACTGTTGCTGTCAGACATGGGCTTCTTTTCTATAAGTGTTGGAGCATGCCCAGTATGACCTTCTGGATTGAGTGTGTGAATCCATTCCAGGTAGGTTGTAGTACAGAGCAGGATTTTGTGTCCTGCACTTACAGCTAGCAACCTGTTTCTGCAGAGGATATTTATTTATTTATTTATTTACATTTGTTGAGTGGGTAGTAGTTACATTGGATTTACATAGCAATTAACAATTTGATCAACATAGCAATTAACAATTGCAAACATAGTTATAGATGAAGAACATAGTACATCAGTAGACAACTAGAATCTTTATAATCTGCGAAGTACATAACAGACATTAACAATTGTTACAATAAGAAGTTCCTGCTGTATAATAAGTAATTATTTGTACTGTAGATATCTGTAGATATCCTTATTTGCTCACAGTTATTTCCTAGGAAATACAAGATGAATGAAGCTGTGTCCAGTATTGTGGTCTGCAGCCTACATATTCTTGTACTCATGCCATTCTGGAGGGGTAGCTGCAGACACTTGCTGATGGGTCTGTGTAAATGGTCCAGCACCTTGGTACTGTGGTGGCTGAGGATCCCCTGCTTGTACATCTATCGACATAACAGAATGGCCATATCCTGTTGTGGCCATACCTCTCAGCTGTACAAATTCACCCAGGTTACCCAGAGGCAGGGCTCATATAGCTGGTCAGTTACCCTTCACATTGTGGTTTACAAGCAGGTTTGTAGCCACCCATTACTGGGTTTGCAGGCAGGGGTAGTATGGACACACATCAGAGTTTCAGACTTCATGCACAACATGGCATCCATGCTTCTAAACCCCCCCACTCTGTTATTCTATCCTCTTCCTAACATTATGCGAGTGATATCCATGAAGTATCCCTATAGTTGTGCCTTCATCCCAGCAGTATTTAGGTGTTGGTCCACAGTTCATGCAGTAGGACATGGTGGGCATGCTACTGGGATTTGTCAGCATGGCCTTACATTTGGGTTCCGTGGCCTGTGTTATGTTGTCTGTTGGGACCCCGTGAGATAACATACATTAGCAGTATGGGTGAGGCACAAACCTTTGACAGAGGAGTGTAGGGAATTTGGTAGTGATGCAGGCCATGTGTAGCAGGCCAGTGCATTATGTCACCCCTACAGTCCCAGGCTGTGAGCCACTGGATTCCCCTGGGGTGACAGGGTAAGTGTAAGAGGTGTTAATGGCAATAGTGCCTGTCCATATTAATCCATTGTTCTGGATGGTGGCAAGGTGCTGCTTATAGCTAGGGGCACACCTGCATGGGACACCTCTTTAGCATGCTGCATTCTGTGGGTATTCCCATATAGAAGTGGGGGTCATACTGCACTCATTCCCAACAGCAGGGATATGATCTGTGATAAACCTGTGGCTGATGGTGGGGTGAGCTGAGTGCATGTGTGATATGGAATCTTCTTGCTGCTGACTCACAGCTATACCTAGGACATTCCCCTTATGCTGCCTTGTGCAGGGACATAGGCAGTCTCTCATTACTTCATAACTATGCCTTTTGTGGTCTGCCAGTGATTGGCCAGACTACATCAGTATTCCATACTACACTGACAACTAATATGCTGCTAACCTGTATGTACAATTCCAAAGGTGTGTGCAGTTGACAGTTACATTTTATGTACTCTCTCTAGGGTACTTCCACCTGTGTACTGTGTGTATGTCTGGGCCCACATTCATGGCATGTCCATCTTTCAGATGGTGACAGATATTGACATCTGAACAATGAGTATGGATGACTACTGAATTGGGTCTTGCTGGGATGCATTGTGGTTGGCACTGCAGTTGTCAGAACATGGCCCTGTCATCAATAGTACTGGCCACAGGCCACCAGGACACAACCCTCCATGCCTACATGCTGACCACTTCCACACAATATACAACACACAACAACCTAAAACACAGAGCCCTGCATATTGCACACATGCAACAATCTATCCTGTAAATTGGGCCAGCTCAGGTAATCTGTTTCCCATTGTTATTAAACCCACATGTACATGTTACTGCATTTCTACATAGGATTGTGTGTGTGTGGTGGGGGGGGGGGGGCACCTGACAACTGTAATCATTTGTTATGACTGTACTGGTATTTCAGGTACTCTGTTGGCTTCCATTTCGTTTTGTATTCTAGCTTATCATGCAGACTAGAGGCATATCAGTAGAGTACTGATCTTAGGTTTTATTGATCTACATTTCAGTTTCAGACTTCTTACCCTTCAGAACTAACATACAACTGCCTGACCTGTTGTAGTCTGTCTGTGTAGGTCTCGAGGGGGGCTGTTCTCCACTGCCATTAATTGGAGGTCTTAGCACAGCCTTTCTTTATGGTCATCTACACCTGTCTTGCTGGCAGAGGCTGTTGTTGGGTCTGTGAGCCTCACTGACATGCATGTGTGTGTCCTATGGACATACATTTGGGTCACCACATGTACTGCAGTGGGATTTGTCACCTTGTCTAGTACTGCCTACTTTGTTGACACCAGTATTTGTTATGGATTTCATGCTGCCCATATAGGTGTCCGCTATCTGCTGCCATCCCATTCAGCCACCTGATTCCCTTGCATGCTCACATCCATACCATAGATACAACTAGCAGAACATACTACTCCATTCAGCAATTGATAGGAAGAGTGACTTACCTTGTGGCTGTGCCAGTATTGAGGATGGTGCTGGAGCTTACTATGTTGGATGCACATAGTACACTCCCTATACATGGTAAAGCATAGGTAGTGTCATGTTTGACATTCCTTTTACTGTATGTGCGAGTCAGAGAGAGGTGTAATTCCCTGGGTTCCTACCATGTCAGTGTATGTGCTATGCATTGTCTCTTTGCCAAAGCCTGGGCTACTGGGCATGCCTCCTTCTGCCTACATGGGCAGGCTCAGGTTGTTCCTCCTCCGAGTCACTCTGTGCCTGTGCTGGCCTTGGCAATAGTGGGAAGCTGTGTGGCCCCGCCCCGTGCTGTTCCTGCTGCAGCTGTTTCTGCAGGGTCATTTTGTGTAGAATGGCACATACAATGAAAATTTGTGTACATGTAGCTGGGTAGTACTGCAAGGCTCCACAGGATATGTCCAGTCACATGAACTGTGAACATGAGCATTCCAAACACACACTCTATTATAATTCTGGTTTGTGTGTGTGCCTCATTATGGAGTTCTTGTTCGGGTGTGTGTGCATTTCTGATGGGTGTTATCAGCCACGGCTCAAGTGAGTAACCAGCATCCCCCACTATGTGGCCATATGGAATGTCCCCACTGGCAAATCTCTGGTACAGCTGTCATATGCCAGTTGTGGGACTCATGATAGCTTCCAGGGCTGCCAGCACACACATTCATTATAATGCCCTGGGCATCGCACATGACCTGGCAGTTGATGGAGGGGAAGCCCTTGTGGTTTATTTAGACCCTACCCCACTCACTGGGTGGTGCTTTGATGTGTATGTGCATGCAGTCTATAGCACCCACTACCTCAGGGTATTCTGCTATTTGTTGGAAGAAATGCATATTGCTGCTCAACACCTCATGGGTGTTGAGGAAATATATATGCTCACCGGCATGTGCTGACATGGCATCCAGGAATTGGTGGAGTACCCTGGATGTTGATGCCTGTGAGATCCGCATGATGTCCCCAGTTGGCCTTTGGAAGGTACCTGTGGCTAGTATTCTTAAGCCTGCACATACCTTGGTAACTACTGGGATGGGTTCCCCTCAGTTGGTTCTGTGTGTAAGGCGTGGCCGGCACAGCTCAACAATTTGCTGTAGGAGGTCCCTGTCCACCCTGTAGCGCTCCACTATTTCCAACTCATGTAGCCCCTGGTAAGTTACCATGGGTCTGTACACTCTTCTCCTCACTCTGGGTTGGTAGTCAGCATTCTCATCCTCACCAAGCTCAGCCTCTTCTACATATTGATGTATGAGAGCAACAGCAGCCCCTATCATTTTGTTAGTTTTGTCAGGTAAAATTTTCCCATCTGTGTACATCGGTGGTGTAGAGTTTTGGGAAAAAACAGAGTGAAAGGTGTTTTCATAGTTTATAGTAGTGTGCTGGGCTGGGCTGCTGCATGTGTAATTGGCTGATTCTGATACATTTCACCTGCCAGCTATGCTAGTTCTCCTTGATTGCCTTCCTACTGCTGTTTTCTCTTCCCACTGCCTTCCCGTTTAAGCCCTGAGGCATGCTGCACATACCCAGTGCTCAGATGTGAACAGAGCTGCTATTTCCTGTTTTTTTTTTTTTTTTTTAAACCTGGTGTGCGGTGTGCACACCAGTTTAGGCAATGTAAATACTGCTAGGCAGCTTCAGACACAACCTCCTTCCTTAGCTGTGCTTAGATAAAGGCAAACATGGGCCACAGAGCTCCAATAAGCTTACAGCATGCATGATACTCCCCCTTATGAGGTCATCTACCTCTTATGCTTATACCATAGATTTTGCTGCACCTACACAGTTGGGTGCAAGCTAACAGTGCGGGGAAATCTGTGATTCAGTATCAATCCCCTCATTTGCATAAAACTGACTGCGAATGCATGGTTACAAAACTGATATTCAGCCTTTCCCCTTAGCAACCACTATTCCATGGTATTGTTGTCTTATGCATGCCATTGACTATTATGGCAGAATGCTGATTTTTGTTTAAAAGCTTATTTCCAACTTTTGTTCTTATTTTCGGGCCAATGCTCTGTTAGGGGAAAAATATAAAAAATAAAAAACGTAAAATAACCTGGTTGTATAAGTGTGCACAACCTTAAACTAATACTTTGTTGAAGCACCTTTTGATTTAATTGCAGCATTCAATCTTCTTGGGTAGGAGTCTATCAGCATGACATATAATGAAGCTGCCCCATGCTTAAACAGCCGACATCGGCTAAAAAAAAATAAAATTTATTTTTTATAATTTTGCAACTATTTACCATGCCAATGGCCATATATTTAGCGATTGGCATGCCCACTACATTGAATATATGCTTTCTTTGGAGCTGTCATGCCTCCATTTTGTAATTTGCAGAAATGTATTCAGTTAGTAGCTGAATACATTTCTGCAGATTACAGTATTCCTGCATAGATGCCTGCCTGCTTCCTGGATTGCTAATTCACCTCATTTTATTTATTTATTTATTTTAGTTTACATTTGTTTACTGGGAAAGTCTGACTGGACACAGGTCCATTTTCAGCGGAGGCCCGGGGAGAAAAGCTCCACATTACAATACATTACATGAGAGTAAAAAGAAGTAGAACATACATACATATGACATATATACACATCAGGACAACATGCTGTTGATTAACAAACATACATGTAGCCTATATACACAACAGGACATCATGCTAGTGATTAACATTTCTTACAGTAGACAATCAGAGGTACATTTTTTTTTCTTTTGCAGTTGCAAGTTTTGTAAGGTAAATGTATATGGGTTTGGAAGCTTTCAGGGGAGAAACTGTTTATACATAGCTGTACCCTGACAAATTCTCTTGGTATGGATTAGCTAGGTATGGATGGTTTTCACCTTCAAATGGAGTAATTATCATACAGGAGCTGTGTCTGTGCAGGAATAGAGTAGGAGCACTCGTGCACATCCCGGGAGCTCATTTCTGGATAGCTCGTCACCCATATTGCATGCAGCAGCTCTTGCACTATTCCTGCACACCGTGTAGAGGTTGCTGAATCCTGGGGTAGATCTATCTCTAAAACAATAGCTATATCTATAGCTATCTAGAGAGGGAGAGAAAGATACAACCAAAAGACAAATTGTCAGATAAGCAAAGAGACATAGATAAACAGATTAGTTTATATATATATATATATATATATATATATATATATATATATATATATATATATATATATATATATATATATATATATATATATATATATATATATATATATTTGAAAAGTTCCAAATACCAGTCACCAAACTGGCCCAAAACCTTCAGGCTTCTGCTAGAAAGCTGAAGATGAAGAGGAATTTCACCTTCCCACACAAGAATGACCACAAGCATACATCCAAATCAACAAAAGAATGGCTTAACCAGAAGAAAATTAAAGTTTTGGAATGGCCCAACCAGAGCCTGAGCCTCAATCCAATAGAAAATCTGTGGGTGACCTGAAGAGGTCTCTGCACAAGAGATGCCCTCACAATCTGACAGATTTGGAGCACTTTTGCAAGAAAGAGTGGGCAAATATTGTCAAATCATTATATGTCATGCTGATAGACTCCTTCCCAAGAAGACTGAATGCTGTAATTAAATCAAAAGGTGCTTCAACAAAGTATTAGTTTAAGGTTGTGCACACTTACACAACCAGCTTATTTTACGTTTTTTATTTTTTATATTTTTCCCCTAACAGAGTTGTTTGTTTTTCATTTCAATTGTATAGGTTATAGGTCACATTAAAGGTGGGAAAAGTTTTGAAATGATTTATTGTGGTCTCATTTTTTATATCACAAAAACCTGGCATTTTAACAGGGGTGAGTGCACTTTTTATATTCACTGTATATATGGATTCAATTTATAATCTTGAAATACTAAAAGGTTGAATTTCAGTATATTGAGAACATAAAGTCAAATCTTCAAAATAGTGAAAGTGCATAATTGTGAATCCTATAAGTCGAACTCGCGGTTACGTCAAATGACGTGTAGTGGTTTGTCTGGATAGTGTCTGGTGTACTGTGTGGATTTAGGTGGAATTTAAGGTAAGTTTTTGTAAGAGTTTTGGGTAGGTGTTTGAGTATTTGTGAGTGTGTTTGCAAGTTGTATGTTTGGGTTAGGGTAGGCAGGTAAATGTATGAGTGTTTAAGTGTTGGATGTGGTGGTAGTATATGTGTGATGTGTGCGTGAGTGTGTGTGTGTATGTGTGTGTGTGTTTGTGTGTCTGTGGCAAAGGACTGTAGAATGTCTGGGTGTGAGTTTACTGTCTTTCTCTGTTTGCGCGATCTCAGAGTTAGTATATATAAGTAGGGGGGTGCAGCCCCCCCACATGAGAGGTTCAGGGGAGCTTTCTCCCCTGCTTATATGTAGTTTAGGTTTGTAGATGTGTGATGTTATGTTTGTGTGTGTGGGTTTTTTTTGTAGGGTGGATATTGTGGTGTATGTGTGGTGTATGGTGTGTGTTTGCGATTTGAAGTTTTGCGGTTTTGGGCTGTTGGTGTTTTGTGGATTCAACTTTACGGTCTCGATATATATATATATATATATATATATATATATATATATATATATATATATATATATATATATATATATATATATATATATATATATATATATATATATATATATATATATATATATATATATAAATATATATATATATATATATATATATATTTATATATGGATCCAGTATGTAATTTCGAAATACTGAAATCCCGAAATTCAATATTTCGAAATTACATAGCCTAAAACTCAACGTTCCGAAACCGGCAGAAGTGCAAAATTCAAAATCCCAAAGCACGGAGATGTTGAATTTCCGCTTCCGCTGGTGCAGTGTGTGGATGTGTCGTTTGAATTTAGATAAGTTTGTGTGTGTAAATGTGTTGGTTAGGGGCTTTAATGTGTGTAAGTGTGTGTTGTGACTGTGATGTGTGTGTGTGAGGGATTGTAAGATGTGTGTGTGTGTGTGTGTGTGTGTGTGTGTGTGTGTGTGTGTGTGTGTGTGTGTGAGTTTTGTTTGTGTTTCTGCTTGTGCGATCTCAGAGTTAGAATATGTGAATAGGGGGTGTGAGGGGCTGCAGTGGGGCTTGCTCCCCTGCTTATCTATAGTGTAGATGCATTTATTTGATTGTGGGGGGGGGGGGTTTGTGTTTGTTTATGTATGTGCTGTATGTGTAGTGTAGTTTCGGCGTTTTGAATTTTGCGGTTGTGTGTTTTCAGAATTGTGAGTTGTGCTTGGGTTTTTGGCTATGTAATTTTGAAATACTGAATTTCAGAATTTCAATATTTTGAGATTACATAGTGGACCCATATATATATATATATATATATATATATATATATATATATATATATATATATATATATAAATATATATATATATATATATATATATATATATATATATATATACACACACACACACACACACACACACACACACACACACACACACACACACACACACAAACACATATGTATGTGTATATCTATATCTACCTATTATCTATGTGTGTGTGTATGTGTGTGTGTGTGTGTGTGTGTGTGTGTGTGTGTATATATATATATATATATATATATACACACACACACACACACACACACACACACACACACACACACACACACACACACACACACACACACATATATGCAAATATATTCACACACATATACTGCATATACATCTATGCTACTTCTAAGTATCAGTGAGTGGAGGTCTTTCAAGTATTGGGGGGATCCATAAAAGGGTGGATTACACAGGGTTACCCAGTTTACCCAGGTCTCTACATTACTGTGACAGAGGATCTCATGGAAAAAGAGACAAGGTTAAAAAACTTTTTTTAAAGTTTGTTAATGACTGCATACTGATACATGAGAAAACTGCTTTGATAATGCAGCAATTTTTGCCTCTCTTCAGAGTATCTGGAGTAGGAGCAAGCCGCTACACCACATTTTCAGTATGATTATATGTTCATGTGGGCTTTAATGACCTGTGACACACTTCCCTAGACTATTTGAAGAGAAACATTGATGAACTCTCTGATAATGTCTCAGGCACTTGCATTGAGAAGCATTTTACCTTCAACAAGGATGATGCAACAGTATGAACAAAAGATGATTGACTTCAAACATTTTCTGAGTTTCTGCTGACTTTCCAGGGTTATTCAATATGGAGGACATGGTTAACAGACCATGATGTTTTGCAAAGGATAGTCTGCACCTGACTACCCTAGACTTCTGAATATTGACTAAAGCTCTACCAGCCTACTTAGAGCTTTTTTTAGACAATGCCAGATTGCCATACCTAGAACATGTGAAATAAAACCCAAAGAAAACTAAAGGAGCCTAAAGAAGAAACTCCACATCCTGTATGCTCTCCTCACACTAAAGAATATAGACATCTAAGCCATTAATGAGACATGTTTTAAATCCACACAGAGTACTCCCACAGTGCAAGGTTTCAGTACCTACCACTCTTTCATACCATCAGTTGCATAAAAAGGGACAAAAGTGGAAGATTCTCAATCAATGTTAATAACAAGCATAACTACATTGTTTATACAGAAGAACGCTCTGTAAATTTATCTATGTGCATATTACCATAAACAAAGTCCCATTTCATACATTAGCAAGCTGTAGGTCACTTTCTATGTCCCTAGAGTCCCATAACTCAAACCTATACTAACTGGAGACACTCACCATTAATCAAAATACTCTATTCATGGAAGACTTAAACTATCCCTCTATAGACTGGGAAACATACACTGTCTCATACTCACAGACGCAATGATTCCTGGACTTTATTAACATAAATACCCTTAATCAGACAATGCGCACACCCACCAGATGTTCAAACATACTGGACCTGGTACTCACCAGTATTGGACAGTACTGCACTCTCCCAGTGAGGCTGCAACATAAAGCCATCTCCTTCAAAATAAAAATCATCCTGCTAACCCCAGAAAACTCTATTACAGTTAGGATCTATTCCAAAGCAGACTGAATCCTATTAAGCAATGATATGTCAAAATTCAGTGTCCTTCCCAACCCTGAGTTCACAGTAAGCTTTGTGGCATTATTCACAGAGGCCATGTATAACCATGAAAATGGATGTATACAGGCCACTGTAACTACTAGAAGCAAGTCCAAAACAAAATCTAAAAACAAACCACACTGTTGGACTCCTAACCTTAATATGACAAAAGGAAGAAAATCATGGTTAAAACCGGGAAGAGCAACTCACATAATTATATGAGTTCTCTAATTAAAGAAAACAGGAAACTAAAATGACTAATTGAGTCCAACAAGGTCAATTATGAGGTTATGGTAGCCTCACAGACTACCACAAGGCTTTCTATAGCTATGTCCAAAACCTCAAAGGCAGCACACATCAGCATGTTGAACTGGTGGACAGTGCTACCACCTTCACTGAGTAAATCAACATAGCAAATTTGCTGGCAGCAAATTCAGCTTGAACTTCACTCTCATTCTCCTCAGCCCCCTCATGAAATGCATACTGGCATACCCTACAACTGTTAACTGGAAGCAGGTCCTGGTGGAGCTCACTAAAACCAAAAACACAGCCTCAGTGAACCTAGACAATATCCTGGGATGCTGCCTAAATAGTTTGGAGTATGACCTATCATAAACACCTCAGTCATTTTTCACCATCTAGAAGATGTTTGTAAATATGATATCTAAGTGCCAAGTAGTCCAGTTAATTATGTTGGAAAGACAAAACGGTGTTTTACAGATCGTATTTACAAACATCTTCTGGACATAATGAATTGTAAAATTTTGAATACTTTATATAAACATGTTAGTGAATGTAATTCTCATTATTTTAAGTCTGTGGTTCTAGATCAAATTCAAAGAGATTATCAGGGTCAGTATTGTAATGAACATTTAAATCTTCATGAATTAAAATGGCAATTAAAATTGAATGTCATGATATATCCTGGTTTAAATGAAATTATCACTTTAAGTCATGTTTTGAAATTAAGAGTTATGAAGTTAAAGTTTTTAAGCATAATTTTACTGATTGTTTTAATTGTTTGATTGTCTGGGTGGGGTATTTTAAATGAATGGTATTTAAACTCTTTGATGTCATTATGGTTTGTTCTGATGAAGTTTCTAAATAAGAAATGAAAGCACTTAACCTTAATAAAATGTTTTTTAAGGTTTGCCTATGCAACAGAATTTGTTTTTGATACAGTTTGTTTTTCTGTTTTACCAGAGTCTGTTTTGGTAGCTATTTGAGAATGTTGGTTTCCTGAAAATGGTGGATTCAAAATATTCCTTATACAAATCTTTGTATAGTGTGACTTCAAGATAATTATTTTATGGGCAGAGTGTGTGGATGAATTTGAGAAAAGTCTTCTGTAGATATTCCTTGGTCTTTCCAGAGAATAAATATGTCATCCAAAAAACAAAGGTAAACAAACTATTTGTCACTGTACTCAGAGTTAAAGACAAAAGTACGTTTCCAGGTATACATAACAAGGTTAGCATACATGGAGGTGCAACTTGCACCCACAGCTACTCCTCTTAGCTGTCTGAAAAACTCCTCCTCAAAGGTAAGAAATTATTGTGAAGTATGGTATTCATAACTTCCATAATAAATTTATCATTGTATTGTCCAGAGTGGTTAGTTCCAGAACAGCAGCATGAAAATATTCCAGACCTTCCTTTTCAGGTATTGAGGTCAAAAGATCAAACACATCTATCGCAGGAAAAATGAAATTTTTTTGAAAATACTAATGCTTAACTTTAGTAAGGAAATCCCATGAGTCTCTTAGAATATATTTAACTGGGCACATGGAATTTTTCAAAATGTGATCAACAAATACCACTAATGGGTATGTGGTGGAATTGTGTGCAGCCACTTTAAGATAGTAAGGGGCGTCTATCACACCTTTGTGTATTTTAGGTATTCCAAAGGCCATTGAAGACCATTGGAATGACTGGATGTTTATTAATGAGCAACTCATAGAGTTCTTCATTAATGGCTCCCTACATTAAAGAATCCTCTAATAAGTGTTTAGTTTTCTTGTAGGTAATTATTATTTAATTTCTAGATGTTATTTCACATCTATCATTGTCATATAATACATTACATATGCTCTTAATGTAAGATGTCTTGTCCATTACCGCCAAGCTAGCACCCTTGCCTGCCTTCATAAATCTCTGTGATGTATTATTTCTGAGTGTGTTCATAAGCAATCTTTCTTCCTTAATTAGATTGGAATACCTAGTCTTATGATTTGTACCTAGTCTATGTATTTCAGGGCTCTATATTATAAGAACAAAGTTTTAAATATTCAAACACAATATGGGCGACACCAAATGGTCGAATATTTAAAACCTCGCAACTGTGAATGGAGATCGTCATAGATAATTCTTCCCTTTACTTCAATGTATGGTTGTTGTGTCTTTTGGCTTTTCCCGGTTAGGAGTCGCCACAGCAGAACTCCGGTCCGCTAATGATTGGCAGTTGATTTTTACGTACCGAGTTGCCAGCCCTGACGCACAACCTTCAATGAAAGTACGCCCATTCATGCATGTCTCCATGCAGAAGACACTCTAGCTGAGAGTCGAACCGGAGAGCATCGTACTGTGAGGTGACAATGCTACCGCAGCACCACCACCGTGGATATTTAAGTAGCGTAGGGTGGGGGGGGGCTTGCCCCCCTGCTCAGAGTGATCAGGTAGGTTTTTCTTTTATTTTTACATTTTTCATTTTGGTTTCGATGTCTTACAACTTTACTAATATTGTGTCGCCCATATGGTATTCTATGTTGTAAAACCTCACTTTTATATTATAGACCCGTATTTCAGTGCTGAAAAGTTTTTTTTTTTTTAAATAGCAACGGTAGGGTGGATGGGTGGGGTGAATATTCTTTTCCTCTTAAGTCTCATTTCTGGTGTATTTAAAGAATTGCCAAGCTCAGTCACTTGGTTCTTAAACATAACTTCAACTCTACTAATATATCAGCTAAATCAGTCTTAAAGGATCGTACAAATTTGAAACCTTTTTTGAAAAGTGAAACAAAGTTTTTGTCAATGTTGGGGTTTGTATAGTTATAAATACTAAAACTATGGTAGGTCAAAACCTTACCACAGTGTATAACAGAAATGCCTTCACTGTACTGTGAAGTTACAGTATCACCAAGTGGCTCAACTCTGTTTAATTGTTCCTTTTCCAATTTCTCCCCCTCCCTCTATTTCTCTGGCCCCTCAGACTCTAGGGTCATTCTAAAAAATATTCTTGTCTATGGTGCTTTTATATCCTTTCTGATATTCTCAGTGGGGGGAAATTGTTATCATATGTTTCACCATTAGGATGACTAAAGTTATTAACAAAAATTGTTTTGTTTGGGTGCGTTCAGTTGTGCAGCATTATCAGAAAGGACATTAGTGTTGTTAGCCAAGCTAGGTCTATCTAAACATGTGTAGTTGCCAAAGAATAACTGTTAAAGTTAGCTCTGGAGTTGGGTATGTCCTCCTTTATAAATATAATATCTTGTCTCTGTCCAGTTTATTATGCTTCCTATTTAAATTCTGCCTAGCATCATGTTCTACCTTAGAAATTTTAAAATTTTATCCTTACTTTCTATCAGTCTTTCTCAAGATACCATCTGCAATGGACTGTTGATGTAATAGTTCAAACCAATGGAGCATAAGAATCAAACATAATCACCACAGCTATGTAAGTTAGTATCATCTGTTTCCCCAGTCATAGCCAGAGCCATAGCTAGAGTGAAAAGATGGGAGCAGCTTTCTCTGGATGCAAGCTGTTAGCGGTGGAGTCAGCGATGCCATTTGGTTGGAAGTTTTCAACAAGTATTCATTCTGTAGAGGGATAGAACAAATGAATGCAGGCAATGTAAAGAAAATGTAAAGTGAGTTGCAGTGAATGCAGTAACTGTAGAGAGGCATCTAGTGTTTAAAAGTAGTATTTGACTTTGTTTTGCTCCTGAATTCAGTTACAGTGGAGGGTAGAGTAATAGTCTGGAGACTGCACAGGGTGCCAATTTAACTTGCAGCTGCTCTGGTTATAATCAATCAGTAAATAATCTCAAGCATGAACGTGTGACTTCCATTAAACCACCATCATATGGGCCATGGTAGCAAATGGGTTTGAAACTGCAGGTGTATTTTATGTGTAGGCCAAGACCAACAGGCCTCGTGCATTGGGCAAATATGCTTCATTCCTTAAACTTTCCTTAACTAATATAACTTATCCCAAGGTTGCACAGCCTTAGTTTAATTTGTAATACTTACAGATTCCAATGTGTTTAAATGGACATGTATGATTAGGATTCATTGAAAACAAAACAATGTCATAATGTTAGATATGTACATGATCATAACTTTCACCCTCTTAGAGCAAGAAATCTGGACAAAACTTGACAAAATGGGGGGACAAAAGCCCAGAAATAGGACAGATGATAAATATTGCTATTATAAACTTAGAAAGTTGCTAGACTAATAGGGTTTGTGCTAACATGCATTTTCTAAAAGATTTGACGTCTGAAACTCAAATGTATGTCATTATTTAGAGACTTCAGTCCTCAGATCATCCCAGTGATTTGCCAGAAAACTACAAGTTTTATGAGGAACAGACAAAAGCTATAAGGCAAAAATCTGGACATTCTGTGAAAATCTGGGCAGTTGAGAGGTTTGTATGATTCTACTATCTATTGGTTTGCACTGTTGTCTTGGGTATTTTATACAGCAGGAATAGAATACATATTTCTAGGCTTTCAGACTTGACTAGATATGCTTTTTAAAATTTTTTATTGAATTATTTATATTTTCTGTTCTAGGTCATCTGAAACCATAAAATGAACTTACCAAAAATACATTTATAAAATTCTTATTAATGCTGCCATCTGACAAAGAATGATGCATAGGCAGACAGACTTAAAATGTATACCAGAACTAGAGCATTTTTATGGTTTCTTGCAAGTGTAGAGTTATAAATACACAGACAGATGGGGATTAGTGGTACTGTACAGCTCGGGAACCATTCCTCATTTTTATGTTAGCTCTGCTCGCATACTAAGACATTGACAATCAGCTGTACAGCCTTTCCTATGCAGAACATGGCATTCCCATATTGTAACATCTTATCTGATTCAATTAGATTTGCTCCATAAATGTAGTTATGTTACAAAAGCAATAACATAAAATGATATTTCGTAACACAGTCTCTCTCCTCTCTTCCCCCTCCTTTCTTCTTATATGCTCTGTGGATCTTCTCTGGCAAATGATTTAAAATGCATCATGCCTTTCTGGATTGCACAGAATACATCCTTGTGTTCTGAGTCATGCTACTGATGACAGAGAAAAGGGTCAAATGAACAACTCCCACTTTATCTGAGGATATAAACCGATAGTGTCGGTATAATATTACATATGCATTAAAAACACTGCTGGTCTACTTTTAATGCTCCTAATGTGTGTTGATTTGTTAATTACTGTGGTTAATTATGCACTTAATATCGCTCAGTATATAAACAGTTACTTCATATCCAGTACATTAATAAAGTAAGATGTGCTTTGAAATGTAAGAATATCTCATTTGCTATATGTTTAAGAATGGTAGTTATCAGTAATGTGCTTGCTGCTCAACAACTGAAAACATATTTTAATCAGACACAAGCGTCACATAAATACATTTCATAAGTACATATCGAGCAGAAAATAGGATGTGACTGATCATAAAAATAAACACCAAAGCAGTTCTCATTTGCTGTGCTTGCAGGTCTATAATCAGTTAGATTTATATGAGAAAGTAATACTATTATTACATCTTCTACAAAGGAAACACATTTTTAAAAGATATTTTTAACTTTATCATGCTCTCATTGCTTTCAGAACAGGGAAACTGAGTTATATCAAATTATGTCACTCTCTGCCATGTTTAAAGGCATTTAAGTAGGGCTATTCTTTGTGGACCCCATGTTACATTGACTTAATCAGTGCTCCTTCTGTAGTAATGCAGCTGCAGTAGTCACCCACACACTCTTTATAAATGATCCCCCTGGGTTACTTTCTTAGTAACTGTAACAAATATAACCATAATTAACAATACTTTTGTATAGCTGCAAACAAATGTCTGAAATATTTTATAAGGGAGGCTGGGGAGGATATGTGGATTTTGGCAAAACAGTAGGCTACATTTTTTAATGGACGTCTCTATATAGGTGCAGTTGCACAACAATTTTCTGGAATAATATTAGATAACACCTTACTCTATAAATTCTACACTAGAGAATCTGTCATATGGCAAATGCTTTAAAACAGTGAAGTGAAGCCTAGAAAGACCCACAGTGTCTTCCTGTTTAAAAAAAAAGGTATACTTTAACTGCTATTATACCATGACCCCCCCAAAACGTGCATGCTGATTGGCCAGCGTGCCCGTTGTAAATCGAGTTATACTAATGAAAAAAGGTCCGGTCGCCCGGACTTTTTTCCATTAGTATAACTTCGTTAAACACTGTCTCGCTATGTTAAATGGGTTAAACATAGCGAGACAGCTTTAAAATAAGCAACGGAGATCTCCGTTGCTTATTTTAAAGCTGTCTCGCTATGTTAAACCCATTTAACATAGCGAGACAGTGTTTGTGCAACGGAGAAAGCAAGATCTCCGTTGCTTTTTAGAGTCTCGCTATGTTAAATGAGTTTAACATAGCGAGACAGTTTTAAAATAAGCAACGGAGATGTCCGTTGCTTATTTTAAAACTGTCTCGCTATGTTAAACTCATTTAACATAGCGAATCATAAAAAGCAATGGAGATCTTGCTTTCTCCGTTTTGCCCACAACTCTGATGTACTGCGCAGGCGCGCAGTACATCAGAACTGCCGCGGATGCCAGACATCTGCGGAAGGACAGTAAACAGGCATTATACTATGCCATTATTTAAGAAAAGTAATAGTTTCTTTTCTTAAATAATGTCATAGTAATAGCAATAACCACTTCTGGTGGGTAATGCTAAATTTACGCACGGTTGGCTTTGTTTGGTCCCTCGGGCTTCGGCCTCGGGACCAAACCACGCCAACCGTGGGTAAATTTAGCATTACCCACACCCAGGCGTGGTTATTGCTATAATAATTACTGAAAAGGGTTATTAAAATACATACCAAGTAACTTACAAACAATTTTAGTGAGAGTGAACAATTCACAGTTTTCATTAAACCATGGCATGCTGTCGTGCTGTACAGGCTTCATATCAAGCAGATGAAACGTAAATTAGATCCATAAGTAAATATTAAGTTCCAGTCTGGTGGAAGCAATGTTATATAACACCTATTCATAAAGGATGAAAAAACAAATAATTCTCTTAGCAATTTTAGGCTGATTGCCATATTATTATCTTTCTGCAAAATCCTTGAAAAATATATACAAAAGCAGATGTTCTATCACCATAAAAATAACAATTTGTTATTACCTATAAAATGTATTCTTGATCTAGATTATTACAGAACTTTGGTTTTATCCTTCTTAAGTACAATTTAATCATTATTGCAGTAGACCTATCCAAGACCTTTGGTACTTTTGCAAAGGCTGGCTAGTATGGATCTGGCACACAACGCATTGGAATGCTTCAAATGTTATCTGTCTAATAAGCAATACAATTGTCCCAAACAGTTTCTACTTCCCTAATCAATAAGAGTGTTATTGCACAAGGCTCAGTACTTGTACCAGTTCTATTCAGTATCTTTGCAAATGGCATGCATGTCAAGATTTCTGATGCCACACTACTACAGTACACCGATAACTCCCCTGTTATCTGTACTGTTAACTCCCGCAGAAAAGGTTACTGCATTGCATTTTTGTATTAAAGATTCAAATATTTTATTAAATACCAATAAAACTAAACTACTTTTATTTGGCTCCAATGAAATCTCAATTACTTCACAAAATAACAAGTGTTCATTGTCAACTGTTTAGGAGGTTTTCATAGGTTCATAGGTCCATAAGTTGGTACTAGGCTATCAGCCCTAGGGCCTATACAAGCCTAGCCATAACAATTCCCTGACTATTTCTTCCCACAGTATTTACTTCCCTGGACCCCTGTCTAGCAGGGCAACTGATGTGATCCCCAGGGTGAATTTCCTTTCTCCCATCCAATCATCAAGGTTCCTTTTGAAGAGGGCCAAAGAGGCACTCTGCTTGACATGTATGGGCAGTCTATTTCAGAGTCTTGGGAGTCTCTGGGTCAGGAACCTATCCCTCCAGCATGTTTTGTTCATTGCGATGACAAGGTTTAGATCCCTGGAGTGTGTGTCTCTGAGGGTTTGGGATTTCTTTAAGTGTAGCATGTCCAACAGCTCTGGGTTTGACATGGCCTTGTATGTTAAGCAGAGATTGGCTCTGAGTAGAAAAAATGCGACAGAGTATGGGTGGAGTTTTTTTTAGACTGACAGAATAAGGCATCTGCTTTAGGCCTGTGATTCTTTTAGTGAGGTATTTCTGCGGCCTTTCCAGTTGTTGCAGATGTCTTGAGAGGTACATAGCAAATGGGGCATTGTATTCTATAATGGGTGTAATGAGGGATGAGTACAGTGGGACAATGACCTCCTTTTTTTCTGCATGAAAAGCCCTTAGTGATGAGGTGTGCCACATAGAAGGATTTCCTCACTGTTGTGGCAATGTGGTTATCGAAGGTGAGACCACTGTCCATCTGTGTCCCTAAGCCTCTTATCACACTTTCAGTGTTTAGTGTACTGCCACCTATGTGGTAATTCACGGGTACATGTTTTTTCTCCAAAGGGGATCACTATACATTTCTTGGCATTAAGCTTGAGCCCATGGCCCTGGCACCAAGCATCTGTTTCTGTAAGGCCCTTTTGTAGAATATCCACATCATTTGGGGATTCAATAATGGCTCCCAGTTTGCAGTCATCTGTGAACTTTGTTAGCTAGAGTCCCTTAGTGGTGGCCTGTACTTCAGAGAAGTAAATGCCAAACAAGAGTGGTCCCATGACTGAACCCTGAGGTACTCCACTTGTCACTTGTCTGGAGCTGGATTTGGAGTTGGCTACTTTTACAGTGTGGGTTCTGTCAGTAAGCCAGTTGGCAACCCATTGAGTGACATAGGGATTAATACCCATCCTAGTAAGTTTATCTATGATTCCAGAGTGGTGGATGGTGTCAGCCTTGGCGAGGTCCAGATAGGCTGTGTGGACCACCTTACCCTTGTCCACAGCTCTAGAGACTGATTCGAAGTAGTCAATCAGATTCAGGAGACAAGATCCTCCCTTCACGAACCCAAACTGCATGGGGTCCAGTGTTTGACGGTTGCCAATGTCTTTGTTTATAAGTTCCATGATAATACATTCCATGGCCTTGCAGATCAGGCTTGTCAGACTGATGGGGTAGTAGTTACCAGGATCCAAGGTGCATCCCCCCTTGTGGAGTGGGATAACTGTAGCTGTGCATCACTCAGTGGGCATGAAGCCTGAGGTGAGACTATGATTAAACATGACACACAGATGAGGTGCCAGTTCATTTTGTAGTTCATGTAGTACACAGCCTGGGATGTCGTCTGGTCCCATAGAAGCTGTATTCTTAGCTTTGGAGAGTACATTTTTTACCTGTGTGGTTATTATTACCAGAATTTGGCAATCTTTTGGTATTGAGATGGGCCCTTTAGGGGGTGAGAGGGGGGTGAAGTTTGGACTGAATCGATCTGCCAGGATATTGGCAATATCCTTGGGATCAGTATATTTAATGCCATTCTGTTGTAGCTAAGAGCAGATCTGAGCATTGCCATTTAGATTCTTGACTTAGCTATAGAATGCCTTGTGGTTGTGTTTGGAATCTTTGGCAATTTTATTCTCGTAACTAGCTTTGGAGGATTTTATGAGGGATCTCAGCTTCTTACTGAGGCTGGTAAGGGAGTTTTTTGCATCCTGGGATTTTCCTCTTTTCTACAACAGTTTCCTCCTTTTGTTGGGAAGTTTGTTTATGACTAGGGACCACCATGTTGGCTTCCTTTTTTTGGAGGAGAGTGTCTTGGTTCTATTGGGGATGGCACGATTCATGCATGAGTGGATGTGCTTGTACAGTACCTTAGTGTAGGATTCAGCAGTCGAACTTTCAGTTCCCGTCTGCATGGGTGTCATGAAGTTTGTCACTTCTGACTTGAGTAGCATGGAGTAGGCTTTGGAGAAGTTTTTTATGGAGGTTTACTTACTGGGGGTGGGATGTGGATGTCAAGGGTGATTAGCTTATGGTCAGACCTGACCAACAAGGGGGTGACCATAGGTGTGGAGCATCGATTTCTCATGTTGGTAATGACCAGGTCTAGGATATTGGAGCTTCTGGTGGGACTAAGGATTAGTTGACCCAGGGTGTTGGAATTTATGAATTCCAAGAACCGTTGGGCAAAGGTGTTGGTACACAAGTAGTTTTCCCAGCTATTGGCAGGGTAGTTGACATCACCCAGTATTAGGGTGTTTGGTTGTATCTTAATATTTTCCAGTATGTTTAGAAAGGTGTATTGAGAATCTTGGGGCATGGTGGGGGATCTGTAGCAAGCTACAATTTGGATTGCAGTCTTACCTAGTGTTAGTTGCTCCTGGAGAATTTCAGATGCATTGTGTTGGGCAACTAGCCTGGTGTTGTGAATATCCTTGGTGAATATGGATACTCCTCCACCTTTAGTGTTTTGGTCCTGGTTTGGTGGCCGAAAAGTGTGGTAAGAGTTGTAGCCTGGTATTGCAGGGGTGCTCTCTGTAGTCTTGAACCAGGTCTCAGTTACTGTACAGATATCGATGTTCTCCATTTTTAGGTGTGCCTCAAGAGAGTGCATTTTGAGGATTAGACTTTGTAGATTATCTTTAAGGAAACATATTGATTATGAAACCTCAAAAACTCACAAAAAAGTTGGGCATATTATACTAATCAACCCTTGCCAAATAAAATCAGCACCAATAAATACTGTTCAAATTCTGTTACTACATACATTTATTCCTCCTCCTCTGTCCTTATTAATATTCCAAAAACTCATCTACATAAGCTAGAACACAAATACAAAAAAAAAATTACAGAACATGTTGCTAATGTCACAAACAAACTCATCATTGTAAAGCAACACATAAGAATAATTAGCTAGAACTAAAGTACATTTTAACATTTAACCAGTAAAAACACACACAAAATTCTATATGAACTGGCAGATACCCACCCATTTCTAACCTGCATCCAAAATATATGACTCACAAAGACCTGTCATTTCATCCCCAAAGCCTCCTAGAAATCATCAAATCAAACAGCAATTTTTGTATTTTTTTTTATACTCTGCTCACATAGCCAAGCTTTGGAATTCCATTTCCCCATACAGTAGACATATGAGTAATCATAAAACATTTCTGTACAATCTAAAAACCTCCCTTACTTCAACTTGGACCTGACCCCCGTAAGTGAATTTCATCTACAACCTTCCTTTCTCAACCCTCAACCACCATAGTTGTCCCCTTGATTTCTTTATATCCTTTAATCACTCTACTATCTACATTCTACAGTTAGCTGCAGCTGTTGATGTGTTTATCTGTAACCTTCATTACTGATGTTTTCTATATATGTACATACATGCTTTGCAATTATTTTGTATATGAATTTAAGAATATCCATGTACAACTGATTTTTGTCTAACAATGGAGTTTTTCTCCTCAGGCCACTGCTGAAAATGGGTTTAAGCTCAACTGGATTATTCCTGTTCAACAAATGAAAACAAACAAATAAATGAATTAAGTAAATAAAGTCATGTATAATGCTCTTAAAAACATCAGTGAACTTCACTCGCCTGATTTAGTTCAACAATTCTGTATCTCTGATACTTAACCTGAACAGGTTTTGGCCCAGAGTTGGTCCCTGCTGTACAAATTTATTCCAGTTTTCCCAATGGATTATTTTGTTCTCCAACTCTTACATTCTATCAGCAGCCACTTAACAAGCATTAATACATTTCAGCATTGCTGCACTGACCCTTATCCTTGACAGTGTTTGTAACAAAAGTCAATGGTCGGCTGAACAGAATGTTTTAATTCAGTCCTGAAATACAGTTATCCAACGGCACTATTGCCTCTTGGAGCCTTGTTATTTCTAGACATATTTTCTAATTGCCAGGAGGTACATTAACATTATGTGTCCCTTCTCCTTATTGACAGAGTTTATTTTTACATAGTAATATTCATTTCACTATAAATACCAAAGTCCTTTCTGGTCAGTTTTCTTTTAAACATGAAATAGTGCTTATGATTAGGATCATTTTGTTTAATGAGGTACAGCTGTGTACTGAATCATCTTATTTAGGTAGGTAATGAATAATTTATCATGGATACACCGATTTCTCTCTTCAATCAGTGTAAATTACATGTTTTTGAATATTAGTCAGTTTTCATTGTACCTAGGATTCACTAATGAATGTAGTATGTGTACACTAAGTGTACACTGTTCTGAATCAACAGACAACACAAACATATATTCTTCCTTTTTTCTTGCAATTTTAGTTTTCCTACTGATTTTCTTGCAGCCTTAAATATTGAGTGGGATTCATAAAGGTTACCACAAAGTGTAAATTACATGAACACAGTGTAATCTATCTAAGTGATTAGAAACCACAAAAACTGTTGTAGGGATGTTCTTGAATGCATACTGTGTACGCTTAGTGTAGGTGTTAAAGAATCTGGCCCACTGTTTCATCCCAGGTAAACCAACACTTGATTACATAGCAAAATTCAAAATATTAGGAGTCTCTGAAGGGAAAGTTCTATGTTTATCTTTTAAAAAAATGTCTAAATGGTAAATACCAGAGGTAGCGTTCCCTACCCCATCAAATTTTGGGCTTCCTGCAATGATAAGTATCTCATACTGGTATTTGTAAGCACTGTTGAACTATATCTATTAAACCATTTGTAACTTTGTAACACATTTCTCAGAAAAAAATGTCATGATCTCAGTTACAGAATGCACAAATAGAATTCAGATTTGATGGTTTCTACTCAACTTCATCTTTATGTAGTATGTTGTATGTCTCTGCATATAAAACTAAAATTGGGGGAGAGAGGGAAGCATATGTCCTGTAAATGAAATCCTTGCTGATATTTCTCTGTGTATAGGGTGCTGTTTGCCTAATCAGATAGAACTTTGTCAATTTATGATGCAGTCTTCACTTCATTGACTTCATTTGGTTGATGCATGCAGAGTCCATTAAGAATAAACAATGTGTGTGTGTGTGTGTGTGTGTGTGTGTGTGTGTGTGTGTGTGTGTGTGTGTGTGTGTGTGTGTGTGTGTGTGTGTGTGTGTGTGTGTGTGTGTGTGTGTGTGTGTGTGTGTGTGTGTGTGTGTGTGTGCGCATGTGTTTGTACGTGTGTGTGCGTGCGCGTGTGTTTGTGAGTGTGTGTGCATGTGTGTGTGCGTGTGTCTGCGTGTGTGTGCGTGTGTGTGTTTGTGTGTGTGTGTCTGTGTGTGCATGTGTGTGTGTGTGTGCGTGTGTGTGTGTGTGTGTGTGTGTGTGTGTGTGTGTGTGTGTGTGTGTGTGTGTGTGTGTGTGTGTGTGTGTGTGTGTGTGTGTGTGTGTGTGTGTGTGTGTGTGTGTCTGTGTCTGAGGGATTTAGTTTCAGGGGGACTTTTTGGTGTTTGGTGTAAGACTGAAAATTGTGTTTTAAGGAGTATTCCCTTATTCATCACTGTTTTAGGATCTGGGACTTAGTATATATAAGTTGTAGGGGATATGGGGATACAGTCCCTGCAAAATCACTACCCAGGATTTAATAAAATCTGTGTAGGCACAGTGTAGAGCCTACACAGAATGTATCCATGTACATGACCACGGTTCCCCCTCAACAGCATGCCATGCATATTACTGATGGCGCTTTACTGTGGGGGGGGGGGCGAGGAACATGGATATTGACTCAGTGTTGTTAAAGGTGTAGCAGATACCTGTGGCTGCAGGTGACTGTAAGGCTCCCTGTAATGCTCCACAACACTGTTGTAATGTTGTGAGTTTGTAAACTGTATAATAACTCATTTTTGTGATGTTACTTATTTATTTTTTTAACTCCATGTTTGTGTGATGCAGAGCTCAGTAATTCCAAGCTGGGCTCACATATAGACAGCTGGTACCCAGCTGACATCTAAAAATAGAAACCAGGTGTAATTAATTATTATAATTACATTTATTTTTATTTTTTTAATTTACGTTTGCGAGGAGTGCAGCAGAGCCGAGTGGAGCTCATACATACATGGCCAACACCTGACAGACATCTAACATAGAAACTGGATGTAATTAATTATTTATTTATAGGTGTGTTTAATCATGTTTGCATGGCATAACAGGTAGCCTAGTAATATAGATGAAAGTATACTAGTTTTTATAACATCCAACTAGCTGCATGGGTATAGTTACGGTCTTATGTGTAGGAGGTCCTGGTTTTGAGTCCATAACAGGCAGAATATGTCTGTAAATGACTGTAGTATTTTTCTTTAATTTCATTAAACTTGTGAATTTTAGCACTGCTGTGCTTTGCTAAGCACTGCTCATTCATGCTAAGCAGTGCATAAACATGCTAATGGCTCCCAATGTTTGCACAGTGCTAAGCCTCTGTAAAACCATGGTTCTGCTTGGCTTTGCTTAGCTGATTTGTGCACTGCTAAGTGACATGTTGCTTTTTTGAATGTTGCTAAATTACATGTAAGGGAGGGAAAACAGCCTATATTAAGCCCCGTAGGTGGGAATTCTGCAACAGTCATTGGAGTTCAATCAACTGTTGGTATGGCTGCTAGTGTTGTCAAAGGTGAGCGCTTTCTGGTGCAGAGGTAGGACATTCAGGAGTCCAGGGTCATGGTCATGTTCCTTATGAACCCTGGCTGATGCAGGGCAGATTCCAGGGCTCACAGTGTAAGGTGGAGGCCTGGAACCATTTGGCCAGGGAACTCACCAGTGTTACTGGTATCCCCTGCACAGGGGAGCAGTGCTGTCACAATTTTGATGGCCTGAAAAGGAGAAAGAGGGAAACCCTGGACACCTGGGTCCAGGAAGCTCAAGCTGGGAATGCTCCACAAACATGTAAGTATGTATTCCTCTGTCAAGCCAAAATGCAAGCTGAATGTCTCCAACACTTGTATGCATAATGGTATGCTTCTCTCCTAACAGCTGCAGCTGAGAGGGCTCACAATGTCAAGTCCTATGCCGGGTGTCTGTCCAGGTTGTGCCATGAGCATGGTGAATACGGATTTAGTATGCCAACTTTGCAATAAGCAAGAAAGAGTAAAGCATTTACTGCAATAAAGTATACATATGAAAAACTGTAGTGCAGAAAATGGGCATGTAGAACAGTAATGCAATAAATGGGCAATTAGAGCTGTAGTGCAATAAATGAGCAATAAGTACTGTATTTCAATAAAACATCAGCAATACTAATAACAGTAGGCAAAATGTTGTTCAGCAGGATTGTGTTGTCAAAAGCATTGCAGTAGAACTGTATGCATTGATTGTCAATGGTAAGGTTGCTGCAGTCAAGTATAACACTGTAATAGCTTTAGCCAGGAAATCTAATGACCTCCAAACTGTATTGCTTAACTCATAGTACTGTCCAAGGCTGTCTCCAGGCAAATATCAGTCATATCTCTTCTTCAGATATCAGGTAATAAAGGTATATGGGTGAGGTAGCCCAGTCCATGGGCAGATATTATGTGCAGACTTCACAGATATTTCAAACCAATAACAATAAAATGTGTTCACTAACATTGTTGATTCTAAACTACAGCTTTTTTCATATATGCAGTATGGTTGTATTCAATGCATATGTGTGTTCTATTGTGCAATATAGTTGTATTCCATGCATGTGTGTTCTATTGTCACTGCAGTCTAGTATAAGACTGTAATAGTACTAGAATGCCAGAGGAATGTCCTGTAACTTGTATTGCTCAATTCATAGAATAGTTCCAGGTGATCTCTGGCAAGTATCAATCACTCAGTAGTCATCAGTGACTCAGCAACTCTGCCTGTTAAATGCTTTGTATGTAGTACATTTGCCACACGCAGTCCTGGGTTCAAATCCAGTGGTGTGTAGCACAACATTTTCAGTATCAGTCACATAATGCTCACATTTTCTCTTTCACCAGGAATACAACAAATATATGGGTGAGGTAGCCCATATTATTAGCAGATATTGTGTTTAGATTTCACAGAATGTTAGCATCAATACCAAGAATGTGTTAATCAGCATTGTCGAGTCATAAATAAAGCTGTGTAATCCCATTATGGCTATATCCCTTGCATGTCTGTACTAAGGTGCTGCAGTCAATTATTACATTATTTGCAGATGTCCCCTGCAGGCGCAGCTTTTGGGTTCTACTTCCATGCCTGCCAACTAAGGCATGACAGCTGTCTAGTTTACTTACTGTACACAAACGTGCCTCTCTAATGTTACTTTTCTTGTAATGTAATTAAAACTGTCTGTCACATGATTACCAGATAAATTATTACCTGGAATGCAATGAATTACCATATCTGTTTTCAGAACACCTGGGTAGTTATATAAGTCCACATTATGTGAAACTGTTCTGTGTAGTGGTGTACCTGCATTTGTTGCTGCTTGGCCCATACTGACCCATGCCAACAGCTTGAGAGGTATATAAATGCTGCATCAGTTATAGGAGAATTGTAGTAACTGTACAAAAACCTGACACTACACACCTGTAGAGTATATATTTCAGTGTTTTCAGGGATATAATCTGCAATGTCTGTAATGGAATGTTTCTCTCTCTTTCCCCACCCCTTTTCTTCATTTATTTATTGGTGTTGTTTATTACTGTGATTTAATATTAACATATTTTGTTTAACTATATTTTGGAAAAATGTGTTTCATTATCGATATGTTTTATTATGATGTAATAATAACATATTTTGTTAAATTAACTATATATTGGAAAATGTGGCTGATTATTGTTATGTTTTATTATGATGCAATATTAACATATTTGTTAAACTGTTTTTTGGCCCCATGGTTTACTTTGTACTGGCATGCTGTTACCATACTGACTGTTACATTACTTATAGTGTGTTGCACATAATATACATTAATATGTATTTGGATGAATAAATATGATGTTCAATATTGTTAATACTAACATTGGTTTGGGTATTACTAACAGTAACTTATCACTATACCTCATTTTTTCACATCAAGGTAGGCTGGTTCCAGTTGATCCCTCTACCTTGCCTCAACCAGCCATGCCACTGGTTCCCAGCACATCTAGGACCCAGACTGGTGGTGCCCCCTTTGCTGCCCCTGCACATCGGGTAGTACTGCCCCAGGAAATGGGGTCCAGCCCCCCTCTGGGAGTGGTGGTGGAGGGGCTGTTCTCACCCATGTGTAGCCGCCAGACTTGGTGCACAGGATAGTCCATAGTGGCTATGACCACCTTCACAGGATTGAGGGTATGCTGGCCACCCTGGTGGGGCAGCCCTGCCCTGGTGACTAGCCTCCAGCACAGCCACCCTCAGGGCAGTGATGGAGCAGTGTCAACTGTCCCATGCATGGGGACTTGAATCACACTGCTGCTGTCTGGAGGCACATGGGACTCGGATTCCACAACACCCTCCCTATCCAAGGTGTTCGCCCCTCTCATGTGTCACACACTGCCTCTGTCTGCTGTCTTGTCTGCCTTGTCTATTTTCAAATGCATTCTAACCTACCCAACTTACCTCTCCCACATGTACCTATGTCCCTTCCCCAACATTCCACTCTCAACTTAAAAAAAAATGGGCACCTGTCCCAAAAAGTAATATATATTGTTCCATACATAGCTCTCCATTTCGCAAACATGTCCATTGGGCACACGTAATTCAATCCAATTGGCTTGACAATGCAGTTATGTTGCCCTCACCCCTCTCTCTGTGGTTTGAGAATCCAAATTCATCTACAAAGTGAGCAGCTGTTGCGGTACAACAAATGAATAGCTACGGATTCTTTCCTACACCCTTTCTGCACATCTCTCCCTGCCTTTCACAATGTTTTCCCTCTGCTAGCCATCATTTTACCACTTTCCTATCTTTCTTTTTTCCTTTCTTTATATTTCTTTAGTGCAGAGCTGTATTATGTGCCTCATCACGCAGCTTCACTAAGCTCAGCTAAATAGAGCTATAATGACTATATGTGTTTCTAACATTGTAAGACACATGTACAAAATAAACACTTCTGCCATGTTTCAAACCTGAGCCCATCACACCTACAGCACACTGCATTAACCCGCTATGCCACACAACTTTAACTTAAAAACAAGTGGTTTAAACAAACATAGTAATTGCCAGTTACAGTCATTAGACTTTTTCAGCAGAGCTGCGTGCTGTACCATGCACACTGGAATAAAAAGTAATGGAATAAATGGTAGTGTACCTTGGGGTCTGGTGCAACACTATATCACTCGACAGCCAAAAGACATGATAATAGATGTAACTGAGGCCTATGATACCAGGTAAATGTGCCCTTTTATAAGCACCATGTAGAAAGTTACCTGATAAGGCTTCATGACAAAATACATACTCAGCTGTTACTCTGGTGCAGAAATACATCCATATAAAGAAATGCACATACTGATAGATGTAGTAAATGTATGTCACAGCCTGTATGTGTGCACATATATCTTGTAAATACACCCAGTGTAGCAGTGCGTGAGTAGCTCAGTCTGTTAAATGCCTTCCATATAGGACATTTTGCCACACATAGTCCTGGGTTCAAATCCAGTGTTATGTTGCATTTCAATTACATTATTGTGAAGACAGCAATTAATGAATGACTCATGCACTCATTATCCACACAAAACATTGCAAAGTAAATAACTGCTTTCACTGCTGGAAGTCACAGGCCTGCAGGTAAGGACACACATCACATATCTGTATAGCATTAATATATGTCACATAGTACTCCATTATTGGCACAGCTGCCTAACATATGTACCTTAAACACATGCCGTAATTGGAGTGTAAAGGGTACTCATCCCCTGGCACTGCCTCTAAAATAAGGCTGACACAGCTGACACAGACACAGCTGCTTGTTGTCCTCCTAAGTGTTCACACTCACTGCCTATGTCTATTGCCTGCAGCAGCAGCTGCAGGCTGTGGTACACACAGCTCTATGTAAAGGTTCCTGCTACAGACCTACCATCTGTAACGATGTAGTCTCCTCACCCCAGTAATGTCCATTTCAATAGCTAAGAAAGGGCCCCTATTCTACATGAAGGCCTTATATATTGTACAGTGGCTGCATGTTATTGGCTTATGATAGTGCAGTTTAGCTGTTTTGTCTGCAATTAGCATATCAGAGTCACAGATTGGTTTAGAGGCAATTACCTTGTAATGAGAAATATGCCGAAATGCAAGCAGCGGGTTATGGGCACACATTCTGTATGAGTCTTTCCTCACAAAGAGCACACCTTTGCGAAACAGTACTAGTAACACTTTTCAAGGGAGGAGTACTGCACTCCACCAGGCATGTAACTGTTTTGTGTGTATAACAGAATGCAGATGGGAGGATAGAGGCATGGAGAATCGGGACTACAGAAGTAAGCCTGTTTTAGACCTGTGGTAATGACATGTCATTGATACCCTGCTGTCATACACATACAGAAGACGTACACTATATCAGGATTGCATTGTTTTTTGTCATTGTGGCATACTGTTGTTGTTGAACTGTCCCATTATAGTGGTCTTAATAGCACACTGCTATTTGTCTGGCACTGGTCTTATGACATATTATTGGGTGGCTGGCCTTAGGGGACACACCACAGTGGACTGGAGTGCTGGGTGTATGATCGTACAGCAGAATCTCTCATGGCACACAGGGAACTACCTTAGTAATGATACTATCTCAGTTGTAGCTACACACATAGTATGTTGTAACACTGTGGGGCATGCCATGTGTAAACAAGCAGTGGATAACACCGGCCATTTTGTTCTTGCTGTATCTGTACATAGTGGACCTCCATATATTTGCTCCTGTAATGTGTTTCCCTTTTGGTGGGTTTCAGGACTAATGTATTGCAGAAGGCATGCCCCCTTCTCAGATATGGAAAATGAAATAATACTTCAAGGACTACGGCAGCATCATCACATCCTCCTATCCAGGGGGAGGCATAACAGGGAACTGCAGGCTGCATTGTGGGCAGATCTTGTCCAGGATGTGAATGAGACTGGTCACCAGGACAGGACATATGAGCATGCTACAGACATGGTGAATGCTGCACGATGAAGGGCAGCTGATGTAGCCAGGGATTGTACTGTCACTCGTGCAGGACTTGCAATGGAGCAGCTACTCACATCCACTGAGGAATTCCTGGTGAACCTATGGACACACAATGGCTTCCAGGCATCTATAACATCATGAATCAAGGAGGTGGGTGCCACAGTGTCCACAGCAGAAGAGTGTGCTTAATGTAATAACCATTGTAATACTGTAGCAGTCATTCTGTCAGGCTGTAGATACCTTTATGTGGGTGTCAGGTCTATGTGCTGTGGGGTGGGGTTAACTCAGTTGTACACTCATACTCAGAATGGCAGCAATAAATCACGTAACACAGTAGGTATTGTAATTGTGAGATATATGCAACATGTGGTAGTACTGAAATTACTTCAGCCTCACCTTTTTACAGGTCCATCAGGAGTTGTCCAAGGCAATGGTCCTACTTCTGGTAAGCTTGATACTGTTTTGTTATGGAACATACATATGCTATTAAGGATAAGGGCCAGGATAATTCCCTAAGTACAGGCAATGTTGTGTATAACCAGAGCAGAATGCTTGTATGCCCGGTCTGGAACAGTTACCTAGGTTTCCTAGAGTGGGTAATCACAGGAGTGTAGCTGAATGAGCAGAAACACATTTCCAGTTATAGTTCAGAGTGAATAAGCCTGCTGGTGTACACGAAGCAATTAATCTGACATGCTTTGTACATACCGAAAGGCCGATAGTACATACCTTAGACATTGAAACTTGCATTTGTATATATTTGTTAAGATAGTTGTATTGGGTTTTATGTGTTGTTTTATCAGGTAAAGTGTCATATTGCATGCCTAAAAGGTACATTGTACTAACCAAGTGTCACATGATTTACCTGGTGTGCTTGTTAAAAAGGCCTTGAGTCAAATCTGTATGTTGTTGTGAGGAAGTCTGGTTGCATGAAAGCAGAGATGAGATGATGTGACTGTGGTAATGCAATTGTGGATACTCATTATTATGACTCTTTGTGGATTTTCCATACATAATAGTGCAGGTAGTAATGTAGAGCATTTGTCTTGGTTTCCACAGGTGACCGGGGGGGGGGGGTTAGGATCTCTCCCCCACACAACCTGAAGTCAGTGTCTCTTCTGACTCTGATGATGATGATGGCCTCAATGAGGCACAGGTGGGGCTGTCAGGGGCTGAATCTGTCCCAGAGGTTGACATCCCTCTTCTTCCCTTATTGTCACTGCACACAGTCAGTATGCCCACACATATTCAGTTCCCACAGGCCTCATATAATGGACAGTCAGAGAGTGGAGACATTGAACAGGCCAGTGTGGCAACTATGGATTCAGGTTGTAGATGCTGTGCCATAGCCAGATAGCTGGCAAGGTCCCACTAAGACGGATTTACAGGGGTGCTTATAGTACTGCTGTCCATCCACCATCTGTTGTAGGTGTCACATCACAGATTACTCGACACATGTTTCAGGCTGTCATGGAGGCACAGGCATGGTCTGAATGGAACGCCAGACATATGCTTAGGATTATGGATGCAGCACAGTCTGACATCCGTGACTGCCTCCACCGCACTGGGGACACCCTGGATCAGCTCACTGATGCAGTGTACAGATGGTGAGTTGAGACAGTGTCTGTCTTGGACCACACATTGCCTGTGCTGGAATATGTGGTTGGAGGTGGGCATTGAACCTATTGACATAAGTCAGTAACACCATCTGCTGATAGTCCACATGACCATAGGTTCATAGGTTCATAAGGTCATAGGTAGGTACTAGGCTATTGGCCCTGGGGCCTATACAAGCCCAGCCAAAAAGGTACCCTGGCTTTTGCCACCCAAGAAAATTATTTTCCTGTGCCACTGTAGAGCAGAGCTACAGAGGTGATCCCCGGGGTGAATTTCCTATTTCCCATCCAATCATCAAGATTTTTCTTGAAGAGTGCTAATGAGGAGCTTTGTTTGATATAGATAGGTAGTTTATTCCAGAGTATGCACATGCACAGTTATGGTCCTGAAGTGGCAGTACATCCAGCGGGGAGTGTGCTGTCCACATCACAATGTGGCAGGCCATGGGCATGTGGTCCTTGGTGGTCCCATGGGTGACATGGTCCCAGCAGACAGCAGTCACCATCAGGTACTAGCACTGCATCTGCCCTTGTGCAACTCCTAGCAGAGCCAGTTCCTGTGTTCAAGGCCAGAGATTAACTGTCAACTCTACCATGTATGGTCCGCAGCTGTCCAACATACACATGTAGCACCGAGCTTGACTGTGTACACACACATACTCACACTCCACTGTCACATTCAGGTCATCTACAGACACACATGACACCTCTCCATGCTCCATTTAACCTGTTCCCTTCCTGACTCACACACATGCTGTCAACTGTTTGGACCAGCCTAGACCTCCAGCACCCCCACACATCACCCTGTGCAAGTGATGATACCTGTGCACATCCATGTCATCCGTCCCATTGATGCACAGGGTGACTATATTACTTGACAGGTACAGATGTAATGCAGTATTGTTTTGCCATGCCACTTGTAGTGGTCATCAACATACACTGTATGCTGGCATGTGTCATAAGTACGCAACATACTTTTGTGGACCTTATGTTGAATGATGTTTTACTAGCGGTTTTGTTACACAATGGCAAGTATGTCACGGACATGTGTATGTTTCTGTTCCAGGAGTCTGAGGTGATAACCTATGGACTCATGGTGGCAGTGAAGCAGCACAGCACAGCATGGCATGGCAGCACAGCAGAAATATTACTTCAGCATGGTACAGCAGTATATGTGCATGGCTCCATAGGTTCACATCTGTATGACAGTCTACCAAGGACAATGGTGGCAGTCAGCATACTCATGCATTCATAATTTGTGATAAAGTCTGCTACAGGGCAGGGTGTGACCTTGCTGGAGTGCATATGCTGCCTATCTGTAGGGAGCATAGTAGAGGGATGACTCACTGTAAAGACATTAACCTACTATGTGATGTTAGTACTACATACTTGTGGGAGACATTTGTCTAACAGACCCTGCCTAATGTTACACAGAGCACCTCAGTGCACCTCAGCACAAGCTATCTGTTTGACTGGTTGGGTGGCCATCATCTCAACAAGTAGAATTTGCCTGAGTCCATCTTGGACTGGGTCAATATGTGCCGGTTCTGTACCGATGGGGTATACAGATGTCTTTGATTGTGAAGGCTATATGGCCATTATGCTAGTTAAGTTCACATGTCCTTTGGCTCCATAACATGATGTATACTGCTGTAACAGCCTCACACACAAACATGGCCACATTCAGGCTAGTTCCACTTCCACTCACTTCATACAGGACATGCCAAGGCTCACACATACTGCAGAATGGCTGTATGTAGATTAGAACACTTACCTGTCTGCACACTTACCTGCCTGCTAGTACTATCAGTATAGAAAATATAATGCTTGTTGATATCAGCAGGCCTTGTTGTGGTCAATCATTTGGGGGGGCACATCACCCGCTACAAATAAAATGATGCAAAACCTTAACATTGTCTGATTTACAAAGGTTATCATACATATGCCATATGAGTATACACATACACCATGCTGGGTAGAGTGAGATTAGAATTCCTACCTATATAGGCTTATATACTATAAATCACACTACTTATCACACTCTCCATGGCTTAAGGCTTGCTACCACCCTGTCAGCTGGTAGTCTTAAGGTGGCTGACATTATCAGGCCTTGTAGAATAGAGCAGTGTGGAAGCCAGCAGCAAGTTACAGACCCAAAAAGTGCATAACCATTACAGGTGGATAGCCCATGAGGACATAGCAGTTGTTTTGCAGGGGTATACACACATACACACCAAGTAGTAAGATTAGAACCCCTATACACCAAGTAGCAAGATTAGAACCCCTACCTATCTAGTATTATACACTAAAGCTCACAGTATTTATTGCACATGCCAGGGCTTAAGTCTTGTTACTACACTGTTAGCTGGTAAACTTAAGGTGGCTGACATCATCCGGCCTTATAGAATACGGCAGTATGGAAGCCAGCAGAAACTTACTTGCCCAAAAATTGCATAACCATTGCAAGTGGTTAGCCCATAAGGGCTTACCTGTTGTTTTGCATGGGTATATATATATATATATATATATATATATATATATATATATATATATATATATATATACACACACACACACACACACACACACACACACACACACACACACACACACACACTCACACAAAGTGAGCTGTAGTGAGATGAGAACCCCTACCTATCTAGGGTTTTACATTATAGATCACAGTACTTATCGCAGGCACTACAGATTAAGTCTACCATGCATGGGATTGCAGGCACAGTACTTGTACATTACACAAACTAGGCTTGTGTTGAAAAGCATCTGCGGTCTGCAGAGTGATATTGGCTCATACTGTTATCTCCATCTAGTATCCTAGCAGTAAGATAACTGATGTTATACTAGCTATGTATGTACATTTACCAGTATGGCCATATGTAGCTGCTTGCAGTTAGATAGGCAACACGGTGGGCATGGACAATGTGCCCTGCCCATATGTGCATTGACACCATCATACATTATACCACCTGTTCATTTGTGTCTGTCAACATGGTGACATCCAGTAGGCATAAGGGTCTGTAGATAAGTGGATTATTTACTGTTGCACCCCTAGTTTGGACCCCTTGAACAATATTATGGCTGTGTGATAGTGCAGTTTACTCACCATTATTAGGTATGTCGGACAATGCAGACATCCACACACATATTTCTGTATATAACAGGGATGTATATATAAATGTAGCTGTGTGTACGTGTATGATATGCATATGTGTTCTGCAGCTATATGGGAGTAGTCTATGCATTATTTTAATATATATAGCTGTATATGTATAAATATACATACATATATATATATATATATATATATATATATATATATATATATATATTTGACACTATGTAGTGATAGATATAGTATGCATGTGAGACAGAGATACTGACAGACAGATATGTATATGTATCTGTATGTATAGACATTCATATATAATAGACCATTTCAATGAAGTGTCAACAGAATTGTGCTCATTTTTACTAAGTTTATGGGCTTGCTCATTGGGACTGTCAGTACTTATAATGTGACTCCAGGTCCCACATACTTGTATTCCAGTATGGGATTTTGTATGTTGCAGACATTAACATCTGCCCCTGTTTCTGCAATACTGCACTTCACTCAAAATGTCCACAGCATTCCCCAGCTGTCTGCTATACTAAATATGTGACTGGGGTTGGTAATGTTGCACCACCTACAGACTGACAGTCTGCATACTTCTCAACTGTCTTGATTTTCATGGAATGTCCAGCATTTTGCCTCATATATTCGGTCTGTTCCTCACACATTTGTGGTCTTCTGGTGCTTTATTGAATGTTGACATTGTTACATTCTACTAACTACAGACGAACAATTGTGTGTCAAACTTTATATCCATCAGAATATATGTACTACTGCAATACCTTCTCTTCCAGCAAGGTTTATGTGACCAATATTTAAACTCTGTCCATATGTTTGGGCCTTTGTCCCCCCAATCTTTCTGGCCTTTTCTAGATTTCTTGCACTACGAGTTTGGGTTGTATGACATTCTGTGAAAACACCAACATATTAATACCTCACATGCAAAAGATAGGAGGTAATTCCAGATTAGAAACATCAGTACCAGCACCCATGCTAGCTCCCCTAGTCTACTGATCCACACAGGTCGCTAGACAGAGAGGGGTCATCCATCACACAATTAACAGTATATATATATATATATATATATATGTATATATATATATATATATATATATATATATATATATATCTATGTGTGTGTGTACATTGTTGTCCTACGTAAAGAGAGACATACAATGTGTGAGTGCTATCTATATTACAGCCCTGAGATTGCCTGGTCCACTGCTATACCATGGATGATTTTCTGTTAAAGTGGTTATATGGGTACACCATTGTGTTGGGGATGGAGAAACAACAGCACATGATCAGTTTGGGTTGACAGTAGTCCAAATATCATGTGTGCCCACTGTTTAACATCTCCCTTGTCTGATGTCATGAATATTCCAACCATGAGGCCTAGTGAAAATTAAGGAACACATACTATTGGACTGAGTATCAGTTGTCCGATGTGGATGTTAACTCTGACCAAATACCCACTATATTTTCTTACATAACAGCAGCAGATCCATACATACAATATCTTATTATAGTAATCCTTACAATTAGGAGGTTAGAGACTTACCTTGAGAATGCAGCAGTTGACAGAACTGTAGTTCAGGGCTGACTCTGTTTGATGCAAGCAGTACAAAACAGTACATGGACGGGTACAGGTTGTGTGGGTTGCCTGTCATCAGCTATTTTAATGTATGCATGTGAGTGGGAGTAAGGTGTCAATCTCTGGGACCCTTGGTTGTCAGTGAATGTGCTATGCATTGTCACTTAGCCAATGCCAGGGCATACTGGGCATGCCTACATGGGACATCATCGGGGGGTCTCCCTCCGAGTCCTCCTGTGACAGTGGCTGTCTTGACCTAGGAACTAGTGGGGAGCTGTGTATCCCTTCCCTATGCTGATCCTGTTGCAGCTGCTTCTGCAGGATCATATTGTGCAACATGGCATACACTTTAAACATATGTGCACATGTGGCTGGAGAGTACTGCAGGGCTCCTCCAGATATACTGAGGCACTAGAACTGTGACTTCAGCAACCCAAACACATGCTCTATGATGTTCCTAGGTTGCGTGTATGCCTTATTATGCCATTCTTTCATGGGTGTGTGTGGATTTTTGATGGGTGTCATCATCCATGGTTCCAGTGCATAGCCAGCATCCCCCAATAAATGGCCATGTGGGATGTCACTCCTAGCAAACATCTGGTACACCTGTGATGCATGCCATTTATGGGTGTGGTGATAGCTGTCAGGGCTGCCAGCATTCACATTCATGATAATGCCCTGTGCATTGCACAAGACCTGGCAGTTGATGGAGTGGTACCCATACCTCTCAACTTCTTAGAGCAAGACATCTGGACAAAGCCATAAATAAAAGTGGGACAAAGGCCCAAAAATAAGGACAACTTTTAAATATTCCTCTTACAAACTTAGAAAGTTGATAGAATAACATGTTTTGCATTAACATGAATTTTCTGAAGGGAATGAAGTCTGAAACTCAAACATCTGTCATTGTTTTCTAACTTCAATCTTTAATGACTTGCTACTAATTTGCCAGAAAACCACAATTTTATGCAAAAACAGGCCAAAATATGAGACAGAAATCTGGACATTCTGTGAAAATATGTACAGTAGAGAGGTATGGCTTGCAGTTGCATAAATCCTACCCTCCTCATCAGGTGGTGCCGTGATGTGTACATGAGTGCAATCTATGGCACCCAGTACCTCAGGGTAGTGTGCTACACAGTAGAAGTGTTGCATGTTGCTGGCCCTCACCTCAAGGGTGAGGGGAAAATATATGTGCTCACTGGCATGTGGTAGCATGGCATCCAGGAACTGATGTAGTGCCCTGGATGCTGATGTCTGTGAGACCCCCATTATGTCTCCAGTTGGTTTTTGGAAGGTACATGTGGCTATTATCCTAGGGACTACACATACCTTTGTTTCCACTGTGATGGGTTCCCCTCTGTTGGCTCTTGACCTAAGTTGAGGGCGGCAGAGCTCAGTGAGTTCTTGTAGTATGTCCCTGTCCACCTTGTAGCATTCTACAATCTCCAGTTCATATAACTCCTGAAAAGTTAACCTGGACCTAAACAGTCTTTTCCTTCTCTGCCTAGGCCTATTGTCAGCAGCAGCAGCATTGACTTCAGCATTTAACACATACTAATGTAGTGGACCTACAGTAGCCCATAGCATTCTTTCAATTAAAATTCCCAAGTCTGTACTCCAATGGTGCAGAGTATGGGGGAAAAATCAGATTGTAGGGTGTATGCATACTTTATAGCTGTCTACTGTAGGTGCTGCCTGAGTGATTGGCTACTTATGATGCATTACACCTGCCTAATATATCATTGGCATTATTTAATGGCCCTAGTTGAAGTTAAGCAAGAATCAACACTAATTAATACATCATTGGCCTTTTAGATCCTCTGAGCTCTGCAGTGCACCATGCAAACCCATACCCCCTTAACTTCCACGCTCAGCACAGCAGTGCACTGTGCAAACACCTTGAACCATGTACCTTGTAGGTAAACCAAACTTAGACATCAGTGCACACACACCCTCAAGCTTCCATGTTCAGCATGACAATGTGCTGCAAAAACAGGCGCAGCTAAGCTCTCATGATGTCATCTACCTCCTCTGTGGACACCAACACAGTTTTCTGCCTACACAGAGGGGATATGCGGACATGGTATTCAGTAACTCCACCTCATTTGCATGATAATCCATGCTCACAACCTGAATACTACATGCCTCCAAGCTCTTCCACTTTAGCAACAGCACCAATGCACCATTGTAGATACTGCATGCTGGGTCCTGTAAAATATTTCTGTCTCATGTTAATATTTAATATTTTTCTACTTTTTTTTTTATTTTTTTTATTTTTTATAGGGTATGTGTGCACTGTGATGTGCTGCACAAACATGCTAAGATTATTAAAAAATATATTTTAATATATTTACTGTAACTTTTGGAACACATAGAGGATAGTTTTGCTCATATCTGTGTGTTATGCCATTTCTGTCTATCTGCCTACATTTTTGCAGCCCCTTTAGTCTGTCTACAGTTCTGTACACGGAACTACAGACACTGACTCAGGGTCTGCAGACGTGCCTATCTGCTTACTGAATCACGCTACCTGCCTCATTTGCATGAGATTCACCTGCTTATGAGGTGATTTGCATGCCATGGAAGCTTTGATGTTGGAGCGCTCATGAGCACCACCCAGCACCGCTTAATGAGTCTAAAAAATGTTCACGTCCATGTTAACAGTGCAGCGTGATGCCTACACAGAAAAAAAAACATTTAGGCTTTATTAAATTCCCCCTGCTATTTCTTTCAATAGTGGGAGCTATTTTATTGTTTTGCCTCACTATATTGAAACATCAGTTTAGTGAATATCGATGTTTCAATATGTTCTATATCTATGCATCTTTCTATCCGCCTCTGTTTGTCTCTGTATCTATGTATCTATATAAATAGACAGATAGACAGAGCCAGATAGATAGATAGATAGATAGATAGATTACAGTGTCATTCTGTCAATTAAATCAGCTGTTTGTCAGTAGAGTGAATGACTGCGACACACCTTCATCAAAATACTAAGATTTCATATGAATAGAATATTTAATGTGTGTAAGTTAAGTGTGAGTTTGGAAAGCTAATGCCAAAACTTTTAAAAAGATGGGAGTATTTGTGCAAGTGTAGGCATGTTAGGTTCATAGCCTCACAGGTTTATACTAGGCTAATGACCATCAAGGTTTTTATAACCATAGCCATGCAACCCAACCTAGTTTTGTCCCTGAGTACATTGGACACTGAAATGGTGAGGTATGTTAGGTAGTGAAGGATTATGTTACGGGGTATGTTTGTTGGGAATTAACTTGCTTAGTGCCAACCTCTGTCTGTCAGAGACTAGGGGCCAGATCAGGGGTGAGTTTCTGATTTCCCATCCAATGATCAAAGTTTTCTTTGAATAGGGTCAGGGATGAATCTACTTCATGTGTATAGCAAGCTTATTCCTTAGTACACAAATTCTTTGAGACACATATCCATTCCCCTTAACATGTTCTATTTATGTCTCAGGCAAAGCTCAGGACCTTGGATCTAGTGTTTCTGGTGTTGGTTGCTCTATGGATGTGCAAGAGATCATTCAGAGTTGGATCTAAGGATGCCTTATATGTTAGCCATAGATTGTCTCTCAGTAACCTATAGTAAACTGAGTACAGCGATAGGGCCTTAATGGGATATGTGTAGGGCAGGGTATTTATACCCTGGATTCTCCTGATGAGGAACCTTTGAAAGCATTCCAACTAGTTAGTTAAATGCTAAAGGAGGCATTGTACTCAATGATGGGTCAGATAAGGGCAGAGTAGAGTGGTACTATAACACCCTTGGACCTGGATGATACATCCTTGCTTATGAGCTGGGTCACATAGAATGATTTTCTTGCTATCTTGGCTATGTGTTGATTGAAGGCCAGTTTACTGCCAACATATGTTTCCAGATCATTAACTACTGACCAGTTCTGCATACTACTGAGTCTACTGAGTGTTACTTTTATGAGAGTTGCTTCTTCTGATTTTGGCCGTGAGGTTTTTATTTTTTTATGTCTGTTATATATACTTTTACGGTAATGATTTCTCCAGTGGCGTTTGTTTTTGGTGTTAGATTTGGGATTACTTCTGGTAGATTCAATAGCCTCAGTGCTGCCATTACATGTTAGTGCAGGGCTTCTGTGAATAATTTTGCATAGGTAGCTGAGCTGGCAGGGTTTGGTGGAGTTGTGAATTTTGACAAACTATCATTTAATAAGACTTATTTTGCTTTAGAATAGGTCCTAACTGGTATGGTTTTATTTTGCTTTTCTGGGTTGATTTTTATTTCAAAGGAAACAGCTTTGTGGCTGAACTCCCCAGTGGGTGCAATGCTCTCCATGTTGGTGAGAACTAGGTCTAGAATGTTTGATTCTCTGGCTGGAGTGCACAGTATCTTGTCAAGTGTGTTAGTGCTGATAATGTCCAGGAAATGTAGTGTGTGTGTTGGCGCTTGTGCATGTGTGTTATCTGTCTTGTTTAGTTGAAGTATTATGGAAAGTTTTTTTTCATAGATAAGGTGCAGGTTTAGGGTTAGACACATGGGCAGGGTAAGGGTTATGGTTAGCAGGTATTAGTAGTGGGGTATGGGGGTTCCTTTGTTACAGGAAGTTTTGGTCATTGAATTTTTCCATATATGTGATTTTTAATTATTATGTTATATAAAATGTGCATCTGGCAGTTAGCACGGTGGATTAAGGCTATGTAGTGTTAATGAACTGCTTCCTTTTCTGCAGGGTTTGATTATGCACATCCATCAATTGCCTGTTCTTTGAGTCTGGCCAAGTCACATAACCAAATACTGAACTTAGGGAATTGAGCTAGTCTCCTCCATGGTCTCCTGGACCACATGCATGGAAGCTACTTATGAACCTATTGTTCTGAATCTCTTTTTTCCACGCTCTTAAATGACTCATCATAAAGTTTTTGGGAATATGCCATAAAGTATTGAATCCATTTCCTCAGAATGGCTTTGGAAAATGTAAAAGTAACTATTTAAAAGGAAGATATCACTGCTATTATCCAAACATGCACCATCTTTAATATTCAAACATTTCCCTGTATAACTTACAGAATCCAAAAATAAATCATCTTAACTCAGTATGTTGGCCATTGCCACATGCTCTAGCTTATCAACCATATCAGCATTGATTTTACTGAAGTTATATGCACATAACTGAATTTTAACTTTTAACATTTGCAGTAAATACCCATTGCTATCCATCCTATCTTCTTCATTTTCTTATGGAAAAATTGCAATTGAAACACAGTTTGTAAGAGTCTGTGACTCTCCTAAAAGGTCGCATATATTTTCTGAATGTGCCCCCCTTTAAACACTTTTGGCTGGGTGTTCAGTATTTTGGGCACACATTATTGAATACCATGTTTACTGCAGCTAAACATTTGGCATCACTTAGTGGTGCTATTCTTTAATGTATTGCTAGCAAAGACATTAATCATTTATTGTTTTACTTGATGTAAAGAAATATACTACAAAAACTCAAAGATACTTATTTTGCCTACTTTTTCAGGATATTTGTAAATAATTGTACTTATAAAAATAAATCCGTATTATTATTTTAGATCAAACTGATTTTTTTTTTTAACTATAAATATTGGCCCAAGTTAGGTCGATGTTTAAAAATATGAATCTGGTATATAATTATTTGCCTTTTAAGAAATAGTTGATGATTTTATCCCTGGGATTCAGCAAACTTGTGTGCAAAAATAGCTTATTCTTGCATGGAAGGGACCGTTCCCGTGCAACATGGCAGCGCGCAATGTATATTCATGAAGACACACTGCCATGCTCTAATACAGACATGGTTCTGTGCACGAGCGCAGGGGATGTGTCTGAGAGCAATGCTCTCACAATACACATGCCACTGCTCTCTATAATTGCGGTACAGCAATGTAAAGTAAGCAAGAGTGTCTGCGGACACCATTACCTCTCAACCTCAGAAGAAATCTGGAAAAAGTCATAAAAAAACAAGGGACAAATGTGAAATATAGCTCTCACAAATGTATAAAATCGATAGAATGGTCCGGCTTTGCATTAGCGTGAATTTTCCAAAGGATATGAAGTGTACAACTCAAATTCCGTCATAGTTTCCTAACCACAGTCTTTAATGCTTTGTCACTAATCTGCCAGAACGCCACAATTGTATGAAAAATGGACCAAAAATATAAGGCAAAAATCTGGACATTCTGTGAAAGTATGTACAGTTGAGAGGTATGGCGGACACTGTTACTGTCCGTGGAGCATACCTCTCAAATGCAAAGCCTGTCATATCATTACTGTTTGAAAAGCACAGCCCCCACAGATAATGTTGCAGAAAGCAATGTGCATACTCCTACATTAAAAAAATAAAACACGGGAGTTAAATAGGAATATACTTCAAAAAGTAACAATGCAGAAATAGCAAAGTGGTTAAAGTGCTAACCACTGTTTTCCACACTGTGCTATGTCAAATGATATGTATAGGAATGTATGTATAAGAATGTTGTAATTACAAGGTCAGATTGTACAACCAAGAGAGAATGAGACAGAAAACATTCAAGAAAGAGACAGCAGTTTCTCAATAGCTTGTTCTGATGAAACACAAACTTGTACTTTTAGCAGAAACAGCCATGGTTCCAATCCCGGGAGTGATAGTACGCTGTATGCATAATTTCAACTAGGATTTTGTGAATATGTGCAGAAACAGGTAGTGTAAACATACATTTCCTCTACAGGTTTTGCAGGTAAGAGAAGGTATAAATTAGCTATAAGAAGGCTGTACTTATACTGTGTCCAACACCCACGGTCCAACCCCAAAACTGCAAATGACAGCAAGACAAGTCATACACCAAATGGTCTCCCCCAAGAAATGTTCAAAAGTGTCATGCTGTCACAACTACTGGTTCCTGCTTCCAACAATCAGGGTGACTGATAGAAATCAAGGCAGAGTATGGCAGTAGCATGCACACACACACACACACACACACACACACACACACACACACACACACACACACACACACACACACACACACACACACACACACACACACACACACACACACACACACACACACACACACACACTATGAGTGCACATATGTAACCCTGACTATGTGAATATGGGTAGAAACAGTCAGGTAGTGTTAAGAAAAATTCCCTACACAGATCTTCCAGGTAAGAGAAGGTATAAAGTAGCTATAAGAAGGTTGTAATTATACACTGTGTACAAACATACAACTGCCTAACCCAAGGCCATAGGTTGTTATAATACCTGTGGAGTAATGATTAGAGCAATGATCTTTAAAGCTGTGAACACTGCAAGAATCTCTCTCTCTCCCACCTTATCTTCACCAATAATCTAAACACATAAATGATTGAGTATGTTTTCCAACAAACCTACCATTGTTCTACAAATGATGAAATGCATCCCAATTAATGTTCCGTGTTCAAATACTATCATCGGTGGCCTGTTGGTATCAATGTAACCTGCATGCTGGTGTAATGCCCACTGTGGTTCCATATATGCATGTGCTCTGATTGCTATGCAAATATACCAAATCTGTTGTTTTGGGTTAATGGGAATACTCATGCATGCTGTTATAACTAATCCTGGAATGTGTTTACCATTACTAACCAACATATGTTCTAAAACTGCAGCACCATAGCATGTCTGAGAATGCTGAAACCTGCAGATCCACCTCTTCTGCCTCATCTGGCTGTGGCACTGGGCCCCAGCATGTCTAGGAACCACCCCAGGACCTCCTTGTCCGCTGGTACTGCACCACCTTCAGGTGGAATCACATCAAGGGATGGGGCTTGTCCCCCCTTGGACAATGGCACAGACAGGATTCTGTCACCCGAAACCAGGTCTGGGGTCTGGTGCATAGCGAGCTCGGCAGAGAATTGAGAGATCTGCTACACCAGCTATGTGGTGCATTTAGAGGGCCAGCCAGCCCCTCCTGCTCAGCCCCCAGCACAGCCACCTTTGAGGCCGTGAAGGTGCTGTGGTGACTGCTCATGGGTGGGGACCTCAGTCCCACTGTATCCATTTGGGGGCTTGTGGGCTTACACCCCTCCCAGTTCAAGGTGTTTACCCCCCACATGTGTCATATACTGCCCCTGTATGCTGTCTTGTCTGTCTTGTCTGTCTTCCTACCCAACCTACCTCCCCAAATGTACCTGCTATCCTTCCCCAGTATCCCACTCCCACCTTAAATAAAAGGGCAATCTGTTCCGAAAAACAATTTGCACCCCATGCATAGATGTCCATTTCACACACATGCCCACTGGACACATGTCGTCTAGTCTAATTGGCTTCACAACACAATATTGTTGTCCTTACCTCTCTCTTAGGCGTTTGAGTGTCCAAATATACATCCAAATTCAGTATATATATATATATATATATATATATGTGTGTGTGTGTGTGTGTGTGTGTGTGTGTGTGTGTGTGTGTGTGTGTGTGTGTGTGTGTGCAGCTCTAGTTGTAGAAGAAATGGAAAGGTATGGACCTTCCCTACACCTATCTTGCACATTTCTAGCTATCTTTCATATTGTTTTTCCCTCTTCATGCCCCCTTTTTTCACCACTTTCCTATCACCCCTTTTTTCTTTTCTTTTCTAGAAATTAGTGCGGGAGTAAGCAGTAGTAAGTGGGACTAAGACTGGTTGTTTATAACTGCTTAAAAGTGCCTTAATCACTCTGTATCCAACAGCCCTTGTTCTTCCCAGCAACAAAATAATCTGCCCTTGCAAGACTTGAACCCAAGACCCTACATACCATCACCAAAGCAAGTTACAACTAAGCCATCTGAACTCTAGATAGGGCTGATGTTTTTTAAAGCATATCATTCAGCACAGTCATTCCGCAGTAGGGAAAAGGTTTTTTAACATTAGTCAAGTTTTGTATATATATATAAATGTATATGTGTATGGAGATGCATACATATATCTATATATCTATCTATATATATATATATATATATATATATATATATATATATATATATATATATATATATATATATATATATATGAGTTCACTATATAATTTCGAAATACTGATATCTCAAATGTCAGTATTTCAAAATTATAATCACGAACCACAACAATACCAAAACATAATATAAACGAATTGCAAAATGTCGAACACTTGAAATCATGAAAATATTGGACTTGGCATTGTTTCTGACTTTTTCACCCTCTACCATTGCATTACACCATTATGTTGAATTATTCAACCTAATATAACTCTGCAAAAGTAAATCTAAATGTAGATAGTTGAAACAATCTTCTCTGTTATGTTTCAAAACTTCAGTAATCGCGCTATTGCTTTAAGGAAGTTTAGAGGAGTATATTCATGTCTGTTAGATAAGATAGCGTTAAACTTTCTTAGACGAATCACAAGCTTACTTATTTTTGGAGTGGGTGGACTTCCACTAGTGAGACGTACTCTCAGTTCATTTACTCTATCTTCCACCTTAGCTAAAGTTTCCATTAGAACAGCTAGATTGGTTGCTTTAGCACCTAACAGTCATTTAAGCCTATGATGCCATGCCTCCACTGTGTTTTGTGTATGAGGAAACCCAAACTCATTCAGCTAATACACCTTCCAAAATTTAACTGGAAAGAGAGGAGGAAATTGTGATATACATCCAAATCTTGTGCTAAATTGACATTTCCGTCCAACAACTTACCATTCACCAAAGTATTTTACTGATACTTTACCTTCATGAGGAAATGTAGCTTTTAATTCAAAATTAGCTTCATTAATGTCTTCTTCTGGTAAAAATGCCAAAGCAACAAGACATTTCACTGCATTTTGGAACCCCATATTAGTGTTATATAGGTGAGCTAGTCCCAATTGCTGAACTTTTCTCCACAGGTTTCTACTGAAGTGAAAAAGACAACCTTTTGCCTTAACAGAACTGAAATTACTTGCAATACTCTTCATTGCTGTGATCTCAAAGTCGCATAGAATAAGCCTCAGTTGCATAACACACTCTTGATCTTCCATAAGGATAAATATCCATTCCCACGTAGAACTGCATGCTTTCAAATACTTTTTGTTCATTAAGCAGTAAATTAAAGGAACAATTTTGAGTAATGTCTGCATTGTAGAAAGCTGTGAATTGTATATAGCTGTCTGCAGATAGCACCCTTGTAAAAGGATGTGCCATCCATGAGAA